>NC_034187.2:38189713-38309713 GCF_002021735.2 Oncorhynchus kisutch
GGGACCCGAAGGGGTGCACGTTTTGGTTTCTGCCCTAACACAACACAGCTGATTCAAATGATCAAAGCTTGAGGATTAGTTGATTCTTTGAATCAGCTGTGTAGTGCTAGGGCAAAAACCAAAACGTGCACCACATGTGTTCCCAAGGACAGAGTTTGGGAAACCCTGGATTAGGGCCTAATTAATTGATTTAAATTGACTGATTTCCTTATATGAACCATAACTCAGTAAAATCTTTGAGCATGTTGCATGTAGATTTTTGTTCAGTGTACATACTGTATGAGTACATGTAAACCCACCCCCACCCCAAAAAGAAATACATCTAAATATTGCTCCCAGCGTTGATCAAAGCTCAGAACGCTTGATCTGACAGAGTTCTAATCGCGCCTGGCTCTTTGCGAATGAGCGGAATCATGAACAGTGGTTTGTTTGTTATGTTCGCCTCCGAGTCCTCTCAAGTAGGCAACTGCTGACAGTGTGTTTGCAAGACTCTGGACAAAAGGCCATTTTGAAACCGTCCGAGACTACAGACATCCCCCCCAAACAAACAAAAAACAACTCTCTGTGAATGAGTGCACAACTGGTAAATAGTCGCTTATAGATATGTGCAGTAACGTTGAAGGGCTCTGGCTATTAGCCAGCTAGAAGGATGAAGTAAGAAGCTAATGTTAAAAACAGAGCCTACCTCAGCAGGAGCAACAACAAAAATAGGCTACTAAATTCTCATAATAATGCTTTTCAGAGAGTAGGCTAATGAGACTGACAGTGATGTGGTGCTCAGTGGTGAGGTTAAAGCTGGTTGCAATGCATGCAGGAGGAAGCAGAGTGGATACATAGAGAGAGAGAGCGAGGAAGCAAGCGGAGAGAGAGGTTCGCACAGTGGTTCCCACACTTAGGGTCGGGGCCCCATGTGAGGTCCCCTGAGAAAATATGCACCAATCTTATCAAACAAGTTATAGGAAGTAAATCAAATGAAGACACGTTTCAGTATGAACATCTCCACATGGCCCGTCTTCCCTATAGGCCTACATCAACATGCAAACAATACAGTTAAAAAAATGGCGTACGTATTCGTTTCTGTCGGCGGTTGTTCGCTCGTCTTATCTTGATCGCCCACTGGAGTTTATAGTTTACCCATTACGAGTTTCTTTTTTTTACTACTACGTTACTGATATTAATACAGAACCACAAGTAATATGTCAAATAATATTGATGTCTGTTTGTGCGGAGCTTGATTAGTAATGCCTAACATGCAGACCAGACATGACGCGTGCGCGAGCGTCGCAAAATACATTTAGAAATCCATGATATTCAATTATTGCACCCACACTGCTTGCGCGCGCCAACGAGCGTCTGCGATGCCAAGGGCTAAAATAGAACTCCTTTCTATTTCTGATGCAGATCGCGCTGCAAGTCCTGCCTCTCCCATCTCCTCATTGGTTTATAGAAGCAGGTACCCACGTGCCATCTCCTCATTGGTTATACCCACGTGGGTGATTGAAAGACAAACTGTTTTGCCGGTAGTCGTGGTAATACTATGAAAGTTTAGATGTCGATCATCGTATAAGTTCAAAGATGAAAAAGCCATGAAGGAGAAGAGATGACTAGAAACGATTGGGTTGGCCGTTTTATGTGTGGATTAATTGTCGGAGTAGAGGACCTTGTGCATTTCAGGTAAAATAACAACTCAATGTTTATATCCCAGGACAAATTAGCTAGCAACAGCAAGCTAGCTAAATAGGACAAATTAGCTAGCAAGTGCAAGCTAACTAGCTAAATTGCCATACATGTTTAATGCTTTTCGACCTGTCCCCAAATTAATGTCATTGGTTCAGAGTTTGCTTTGATATTTTAACCTGCGTGTCGTGATCGCGCTTAGTGTAGGGTTACAAAATAAATGTATGCACGATGGCGCACATGCGCACCCGGTTTGGGTCCCGTGTTAGAGAACGTATGTGAACGCAATGTCATTTCAGAAATTAGATATCTATATAAAGAGTTGATGATTTTATGCAATTTCTCATTACAACCGACTGTCGCTGATACACTGACTGTACAACACATTAAGAACACCTGCTCTTTCCATGACATATAGACTGAGCAGGTGAATCCGGGTGAAAGCTATGATCTCTTATTGATGTAATTAGTTAAATCCACTTAAAAATCAGTGTAGATGAAGGGGATGTGTTAGGTTAAAGAAGGATTTCTAAGCCTCGAGAATTGAGACATGGATTGTGCATGTGTGGAAGGAAATGGTTCCACTGTTGAACCAGAACATTCATTGCATACTGCCTGTCTGGACATCTCAGTACAAGGTTAAGGTCTTTGAAGTCTCCCATCTTGTGATTGAATTACATTCTTTATATAGATCCAGATAACTCACTTAAGCAGGAGAAACTTTCTGCATTACATGTTTTCTATTGATCGCAGGTTTGTATAATTCTAATGGTTCTGTCTAGAGTTTCAATAGAGAGGCTAGAGACGGGCAAGGGAGGGAGGAGGGAAGGAGAAATAGAGGGAGGCAGAGAAAGAGCAAAGCAGCCTCAAAACAAGATGATGCATTGCTGATGGCTGTGTCTTTCTTGTCGTCTCTGGGACACACTTAGACATTTAGAGAACGAGTGAAGGAATCTGTGAGCCGTCTTGAATAGCTCATGAGAAAATAGACTTTAGTCTGGTGTCAATATTGCAGTTGACTTGAAGCCCCAGTAAAAGGATCGATTTGATTGAGTGACATTTCAACTATATCCCCTGCCATTGGTGATGACGTCAGAGGGAGAGAGCATGTCACTTCACCTTAGTCCTCTCAGATGTCAAATGCAAGTAGACATTAACAGACCAAGTCATGTGACCTCTATAGACGCCATGAGAGGAGGTCTCGACATTACCATATACGAAGGGACCATGAGTGTAATTTGAATGCATTTTGGTCTGAAAGAATATAAATAGTTATAGTAACAGTATCTCCAAATACATGATCAATATCAACAAATGTTGAAATATTATACATAAGGCCTATTAAATCAAATGTTGAAGATTTATGACAATAATCTATGGTTTAATCAGCAGATGTACAGTATGTTGTCTGCAGCACCTTGCTCCTCCCAAGAGGCCCCGCAATCAAGAACCGACCAAGCAAGACCCTGCTTACTGTAGCCCCAGCTGGACTGTGTAGCAACAGACTTAAGAGCCTATTGCAATTTTAGCACCAATGAGTCTTTGGTATGATAAACAGTAGTAGAGTACTGACGAAAGCCTGCAAATGAGGGATTTACTGAGACCACAACCTTGCAACCTGAAACCCTGCTACCTACAAAAACACTTAAGAGAACAAATTAGTACGGGTAGAAAAAGTCCCAACTTTACCACGTTGAATAATTATGCCATCAGAAGAGAGCAGGCGTGAGGATAACCTCGGCGGTATTGCCGATGTGTGGATCTCTGTGGAATTCTTATGACACTGCGCCTTGTATCTGTTTCTCATCCTAAATTTGTGTTTGAAGTGAGAACCGCACCTGCACATGAGCCCAGCAACAGCTGTGTACGGGGCGGTGGTTGCTTTGCAGTGTGGTGTGTCGCCAAACACACACACACACACACACACACACACACACACACAACCTTCCTTGAACAGGAAGGTTGGAATGTTAAACTGAAAGACACCCCCACTGCACCTCTGAAGCACAGCATCCACCTAGACAGGGAGAGATACAAAATCATGGGCATTAATATGGAGTTGGTCCCCCCTTTGCTGCTATAACAGCCTCCACTCTTCTGGGAAGGCTTTCCACCAGATGTCGGAACATTGCTGCGGGGACTTGCTTCCATTTAGCCACAAGAGCATTAGTGAGGTCGGGCACTGATGTTGGGCGATTAGGCCTGGCTCACAGTCGGCGTTCCAATTCATCCCAAAAGTGTTCGATGGGGTTGAGATCACGGCTCTGTGAAGGCCAGTCAAGTTCTTCCACACCTATCTTGACAAACCATTTCTGTATGGACCTCGCTTTGTGCATGGGGGCATTGTCATGCTGAAACAGGAAAGGGCCTTCCCCAAACTGTTGCCACAAAGTTGGAAGCTAGAATGTATTTGTATGCTGTAGTGTTAAGACTTCTCTTCCCTGGACCTCAGGGGCCTAGTCTGAACCATCAAAAACAGCCCCACATCATTATTCCTCCACCACCAAACTTTACAGTTAGCACTATGCATTCGGGCAGGTAGCATTCTCCTGGCATCTGCCAAACCTAGATTAGTCCGTCGGACTGCCAGATGGTGAAGCATTATTCATCAGTCCAGAGAACGTGTTTCCACTGCTCCAGAGTCCAATGGCGGCAAGCTTTACACCACTCCAGCAGACACTTGGCATTGTGCGTGGTGATCTTAGGCTTGTGTGCGGCTGCTCGGCCATGGAAACCCATTTCCTGATGCTCCCGGCGAACAGTTCTTGTGCTGACATTGCTTCCAGAGGCAGTTTAGAACTCAGTAGTGAGTGTTGCAACTGAGGACAGGCAATTTTTAAGTGCAACGCACCTCAGTACTCGGCGGTTCCGTTCTTTGAGTTTGTGTGGCCTACCACTTCGCGGCTGAGCCGTTGTTGCTCCTAGACGTTTCCACTTCACAAAAACAACACTTACAGTTGACCGGGGCAGCTCTAGCAGGGCAGACATTTTATGAACTGACTTGTTGGAAAGGTGGCATCTTATGACATTGCCACATTGAAAGTCACTGAGCTCTTCAGTAAGGCCATTCTACTGCCAATGTTTTACTATGGAGATTAAACAGGCCTTGTTCCGACCTTGCCCTGAAGACTACACGTCACATCACTATGATCAGGTCTCAAAATCAAACCCCTGGTCACTTCACCATCAAGTGATACGGATTATTACACCACCTGTAAAACAAACTTCCTCTATGATTTTACGTGGGAGAGAACAGGAACAAGGGTTCTTGTACAAACACCACAGTCCACCTCGATCTGAAATGGCCTCTTTGTTTCCCACTCTGAAGTGGAGTGTTTCAGAGATGTATCAAGTCAAATGCCACCAAGCAGATGACTTGCATGTTATTACCATAATTTACCCTGCTGCAGGCTGTTGTGTTGTACCATGGCCATGTATGCCTATGCTATTCTGTGAAACCTACAATACTGACAGGCTTAAGAGCTCTCAGGCAGTTATGCACAGTAAAGTTTGTAGCAAGTCGTCAGCAAGGTTAGAGATTCGCACTAGCTCCACTTCTCTGGTGACAGCGGAGTTGATTTGAGTGGCGTGGCGTGCTGTGTGTGTGTCATTCTGTCCTCCTCCCATCATCCTCCCTGGCTGACAAGGCTTTCATGGGGCTGTAGAAAATCTGCTCGGCAGATGGGAGCTTCGCTTTTTACAGCTCACTTGAGGGACGCCCATGCGGGCGACGCAATCTGTGACCCACAATGCAGCACCCGTGGATCCAACGGAGAATCGATGCACAGCCACGGCCCAGATTTCCTCAACAATCCCCTCTGTGTCTCTAACCTGCCCGGCCCTGAAGAAGCATCGCACTTTATTTATCTACTGGAAATAACGTAGGACCTTTCGAGCACACACATGCATAAACACAAAAACACACACACACACACACACACACACACACAGAGCCTCCGTCTGTCTCTCAAAAGTCGACACTTATAGGGAGCGAGGGGAGGGACAATTGGGATTTGCATATGTCGTAGAGAAAGAACTACAAGTCCCAGCAGGCTCGGCGGTGGAAATGAACCAGCTGTCCATGGTTTGTAGATCAGATCCTATCCTCTTGGTTACGAAATCTTAAAATAATGAGGACCAAAGTGGTAGGCATGCCGTGTGTCTCTCCTTTGTTGTTTTCCTACGACAGAAGTTATTTTTCTTCCGTTGCCTCAGAGCTGGGTTCGGTTTGTGCCAATGTTTGCTGTGCTACATTTGCTCTCTCTCTCGCACACACACACACACAGAGAAGACTTGTGCCCTGCCCCTCTAAAGCTGTCATCCAACTCCCGCCATTTGTTTAATTTAGACTTGAGCGTGGTCCACAAATTGTCCTCACCAACTGGCTTTATCAAACATGCAAAGATCAGAGCGATCAGACACATATTGGGGTTTCAGGAACTTTTTTCCCATCCAAGTTTTGGTTGTGTGCTGACCCTATGGTTTGTTGGATTCCTTGATGTATCTTGCAGTGTACTCAATGTACTCCTAACAGGTAGGAAGTAGTTGAACTTGAATTTGATTATTGTTCCACTCAAGACCACACTGGTACTTCTGAAATGTCATTAGAAAGAACAGTCCATGCCAAATAGAGACTATGTTCAAAATACTACTACAAAAACACAGTGGGTATAGGAACACGTGTGCCTCACTTTCAGTGGGTTTAAACTAAAGGCCTGCTTGCTTTGTGTGCTTTGGTGAGAAGCATCTGTCTCCGCAATTAAGAATAGCTCTCCTTGCAAAGACAAACATCTGTCAGGACAAAAAAAATAAACACAAACAATGGCATAAAAGCTTAATTAAACAGATAAGGATTGAGGTTGTTATGGCAGCGGAGTCGAGTGGCAGGCAATGGGGATAGGATGGGCCTCTAAATACACCAATACAGTGTGTGGGTTTGTGTATGATGTTGGGCTCAATATGTTTTATAGGCCCATGCTGAGGTGACTGTACACGTCTGTACACATCCAGCCGGCTGGTCATCTGTGAGGATGAAAACAGGTTATATTAGTGCTTATGGGAAGTAAATGTATTCTGCACCAATGATGGTGTCAATAGACTACAGGTCATTTTCACAGCCATATCTTTACCATATTCCTGGACTACATTGAACCTCTGAAAAATGTTGGACGTACAAACAGCGTGGGACATTTTGATAACATTTGGTTGAGAAGTTGATCAATTCGACTTGAACCTTCATTCACCCACTCAAAAAGACAGTCAGAGGTCCAATCAAATAAATTCCAATGCAAAATGAATGTCAGATTTTTTTGGTTTAGTTGTAATCTAAACGTGTTATCACTGAGCTTTCAACCATTTTCAACAATAACAACGGTCAAACGGGATTTACAATGTCCGATATTTTGTATTTATTACAATTTAATGTGTTATCACTGTGCTTCATCTAATAGCACAACCAAATGACCTGGATTACAGTTGAGATTAGTGATCAATGCTGCTCGAGAATCTGCCCAGATTACTATAGCAATGGTGAAGATCTCCACAGACCTGTGACCTTTACACGCCCTCTTGAACAGACACGCTTTCTATCATTACATAAGAAGACGTGTATAGTTACAGTCACCTCACAATGTCGTCATGGATGTGTTACTCATTTTAAGGTTGAATAAATACTGTCGCATTAGTTTGATAGCCTTAACTTTAGGCTATTTTGTTTCATCTGATCGACTGGTTTAATTCTATTCTTTAACTTTTATTTTTGGTTAAGTTGGAGACGTGAATCCAACAGATAATTGAACTTGTCGACAGGTTAATAGGCTATGTGCTGTATTTCAAAAGTGATATCCCACTGGGCACACACTGATTGAATCAACATTGTGGAATAGATGTTGGATTGACATCTGTGCCCAGTGGGATTGAATGGTGTTTCGTTGTCAACCTTTGTGCCACTGTCTCGCTTTAATTCCAGTTTTTCTACAAATTAATGGTTGATTACGTTGGATTCACATCACCATCTCAACCAAAATACTAGTTCAAGAGTAGAACTAAATGAAATCAAACTTTAAACGCACTTTAAATAAAGTTTGATTTGATTTTAGTCCTACTCCTTTAGTCCTACTCCTTCACAATTTTTGGTTGAGATGGTGATGTGAATCCAACATATTTAATGATTAACTTGCCGATTACATTTGACAAATCAACCAGAGCTTGAAACCCTAGGCCTTTATGTATGGTCTAGTTTCAGTTGAACCCTGGGTTGAATTGAAACAATATCTGTAGATGACTTAGCAAATGCTATACAGGCCTGAATACTCTCAGTGATGATACATGACTTTGAAAGTGTGGATACATTTCATTTGCTCTGTTAAACCTACCCTTTGGAATGACTTTGATAGCAACTGTAAATATATTTAGTTATTAAGAGATAAATCTTCCTCACCACAGTAGACCATGACAAAGCTAAGGAGGGCTTGGTTAAAAACCTAGACGGGAGACCAAATGAAGAGCTGTAGATGGATCCAATCTCCAGTAGAAAGTGTTGCATACCCCATTGTTGTTGTTTTCTGATAGTTGATATATCGTTGAAGATCTGACGTTGTTTAAAAAAGGTACAAATTGTAAAAAAAAAAAAAAAAAGGTTTGCCTATGTTGAAAATAGGTTACAATGAGGACATAACCCTGTGGTTGAAATTTCACCCTCAAAACAAAAGTTGATTTCCCCCCCCCCCAAATGTAATGTATATTCCACATTGCAAAGCGTTGACAAGTTACGTTGAAACAACGTCGATTTAACCAGTTTGTGCCCAATGGGTATTTATTCATAACGTCACAGCACCCCCTTCAGATTATTTATCTTTTTTCTATCTGCATTGTTGGGAAGTGCCTGTAAGTAAACATTTCACTGTTAGTGAAACCTGTTGTTTACGACACAGGTGACAAATAACATTTGATTTGACTTCACATTTGTTATGGCATTAGAACTGGATAGAATGTTTTCAGATTGTTATTGTACCAGTGGCAGTGTGTGGGTAAAATCAAATGGGGAAGCCAAGACGGGGGGGGGTAGCCATTTTACAACCTATGTATTGTGATAATTGCGTTGTTTGCTCTATAACCTGTTAGCTCATATGCCTTGCCACCGTGATATATAGGTCTAAACGGCAGAATAAATTCAACCACACCTTTGTTTCATCACGAAACCGGGGAGCAACATCTGCAAGTTAATGTTTCTGACATTTTCGGGAACACTAAACAACTATTGATTTAGAAGCATGAAGAGTTACCGTGAAGTCTCTAATAAAACAGGAGCCGCCTCCACTATTGCTCACCATTTCAATATCATCAAAACACCTCTGCTTAGTGTAATTCAATGTCAACTAAAAATACCAAAAAACGATTTAGTCCAATCAACAGAAGCTAATATGATGTGTTTGTCCATAGTACCGAATTCTCAGTGTGTGTGTGTAAGTAGAAAAAAACATGTTGAATCACCCTACTCGTAGAGAAATGGCAATGCCACCCTCCTCTCTTTCATGTTGGCAAAACAGTCTATGGGAATATGCCTTTCATATATGTTGGCCTATGCTACCTGGCTTAAATGCTTGCTCGCTAGCCTAACTTCCTTTCATGGGCAATGATGTACCAGGCCAGCTAGTTAACATTAGCTTACGACATCTGGCTACATATTGAAATTCCACCCTCTCAGGCCAGGGGCATTGGCCTGTGCGTTGAAGTAAAACCACAAGTCCGAATCACCATCCATGA
The DNA here is from genome assembly GCF_002021735.2 of Oncorhynchus kisutch. Taxonomy (NCBI): domain Eukaryota; kingdom Metazoa; phylum Chordata; class Actinopteri; order Salmoniformes; family Salmonidae; genus Oncorhynchus; species Oncorhynchus kisutch. Next base: position 38,199,155 of record NC_034187.2, read on the forward strand.
CTAATTTAAAAAAGGGACAATTTTAGCTAGCTAGCTAGCCAGCCACCGGAGGATAGCGGCACACAATTGAAGATTATTTCTGTATGATGTTTTGCTTCTGATGTGATTGGTGTGAAGAAAATGGCTTCCCTTGACACTTTTTTTTGGGGTGCGACAGGACACAGTTGAGCTCACTCAGTTTTGCTCAATGCTGATTGGCTATTATTGTATAAAAAAAATATTATCAAGGGAGGCCAAATGCTCGCTGGCTTCCCTGGCATTCAATGCTATGGGCGGCAACAATGTCATACTCTTTCTGACCAGACACGCATCAGATTGATGGGCTACACATACTGAGACAGAGGGGCGCTGTTTCGCTTACTCGGATGCTTTCTCTGGTGAGATACAGTGCATACGGAAATTACATTTCTTACAAATTACAATCTTATTGTTAAAATTGTTTAATATATAGATTTTTCTATCAATCTACACACAATATCCCATAATGACAAAGCAAAAAAAAATTTTTTTAAATGAGCATTCAAACCCTTTTCTATGAGACTCAAAATTGAGCTCCGGTACATCCTGTTTCCATTGATCATCCTTGAGATGTTTCTACAACTTGATTGGAGTCCACCTGTGGTAAATTCAAATGATTGGACATGATGTGGAAAGGCACACACACGTCTATATAAGGTCCCACAGTTGACCGTGCATGTCAGAGCAAAAACAAAGCGAGGAGGTCGAAGGTATTGTCCGTAGATCTCAGAGACAGGACTGTGTCGAGTCACAGATCTGGGGAAGGGTACCAAAACATTTCTGCAGCATTGAAAGTACCAAAGAACACAGTGGCCTCCATCATTCTTTAATAGAAGAATGGGAGAAACTCCCCAAATACAGGTGTGTCAAGCTCGTAGTGTCATACCCAAGAAGACTCGACGCTGTAATCACTGCCAAAGGTGCTTCAACAAAGTACTGAGTAAAGTGTCTGAATAATTATGTAAATTTAATAGTTTTGTATTTTTAATACATTTACAAAAATGTCTAAACCTGTTTTTGCTTTTCCATTGTGGGGTATTGTGTGTAGATTGATGTAGGGAAAAAAAACGATTTACTCAATTTTAGAATAAGACTAGTGTAACAAAATGTGAAAAAAAGTCAAGGGGTCTGAATACTTTCCGAATGCACTGTACATTCAGCCTGTTGTGAACTGAAGGACAATTATGAAACACAAATGATGAAACAACTATGAAACACATGTTTTTTTCTTGCAATTTTTATGGGTGGGAAGCCTGGCTTCTCTTGGCATACGTGAATACACATCACTATACAGGAATTAAAAGTTATGACTTTGGCAAGTTCAAGGTTGAGATATAAAATTATGCTTTTATTTTCCTGACATTCCATTTCACACATTCTATTTTCATACAACTGTGAGATGTACTGTATGATAATCATCAAAAATCAAACTTCCATCTTTCCATATTATGAGGAACACAAAATGAGCAAACTGCAAAATGTGGTTTGAATGTGCTGCAGGTGGGGGGGAAAAAAAACATGGAAAAAGCTGACACGTTAATACAGGATCCAAAAGGAGAGCGCAACCTGGCAGTCACTCAAATTCTGCACCTGCACCTATCCAAAACAAGCTCTCCTGTGTGATTCTCTGGCTCCCTTTCCCATTTCCATTCGCTTCCGTGTTCGGAGGCTAGGGAAATTGTCATATTTTTTGTGTGTTTTTTGGGGGGCGTTGCACTCCATGTGTGTTAATTGTGCCCTCCCTTATGAAGAGGACATGTTCGAGAGCAGTCGTGCCAGGTTCTATCGATGACACAGCATGGAGCTACAGACACCTGGTCTGCCTGAAGGGCAAGCGGAAGACTTCCTCCCTCTCCTCTCCTCTCTTGCTCTCTATTCTCACTCCTGCTCTCTTTCACTCTTTTCGCTTGGAGAAAACAGCTGCTGTTCAGCCGCTCACACACAGCTATACCACCATACCAGCCTAACCCATCCCATCAATCACCACACCGCTGTGTAGAATGGGTGTGTGTGAGAGAGAGAGTATGTGTACCCCGCGCTTTGTGTCAGATCAAATAAAACTTGGGTGAAAAGTCAATGCATTAACTAATACAGAGAACTATTCCAGTACATTCAATTATTTTTGTGATTGAAGTTGAAAAGCCATGAGCAGATAGGTACAGTTGTGAGTATTCATGAATGCCAAGGGAATCCAGGCTACCCCCAAAAATTGGCCAAGAAAAAATAAACGTACTAAATTTGTCATCTCTCTGTGTTTCATACATTCAGCCTTTTGCGAACTCAAGGAAATGTATCTCTTGTATATTGCCTCGTTATTGTTATGTTATTGTGTTACTATTTTCCTTTAGTTTATTGAGCACATTTTTATTACTTTTTAAAACTCTTCATTGTTGGCTATGGGCTCTTAAGTAAGCATTTCACAGTAAGGTTTACACCTGTTGTTATTCGGTGCACGTGACAAATAAAATGTGATTTGATTTGATTGATTTGATCTCACCGGAGAAAGTATCCAAGAGAACTAAACAGCGCCCCTCTGTCTCAGAATGTGCGGTGTATCCATCTGATGCTATCTGGTCAAAAAGCGCATGACATTGTTTTTGCCAATGGCATTGAATGCAAGGGAAGCCAGCGAGCTTTGGCCTTCCTTTAATTAAAAACAATTAAAATAAAACAGTAGCCAATAAGCGTTGGGCTAATCTGAGTGAGCTCAGCTGTGAATAGTCCTGGGTGCACTGAAAAAAAAAAAATCTCAAGGGAAGCCAGTTTGGATTTGGCTTAAGACCAATCACATCAGAAGCTAAACGTCATTGACATACTTTTTTAAATGGTTGCTTCTCATTGTGTCATTGTCCTCTGGTGGCTAGCTATCTAGCTAAAATCAGCCCTTTCCTAGATTAGCCATGGATGGAGATGGAGATAGAGATTTGGACTTCTGGTTTTACGTAATGTTCCATACTGGCCAGTGATTATAATGGGGATTCGGATTCAAAAACTGCACTGTATGACAGAGTCCTAGGCCATTTAGGTAACATGAAAAAGAGGAGGATGGCATTGGTGTTTCTCTACAAGCGGTATGATTCAACATGTTTTTTTCTACTTGCGCGCACACACACAAAGTCTCTCTCTCTCTCTCACACACACACACACACACATCAGTACCATGGACAGCCACATCATACTTAGTTTACGTTGATTGGACTAAATCAATTTTTTGGTATCGTTTAGTTGTAACTGTATTAGACTAATAGTGATTTGGTGATGTTGACTGGTTTAAGATGAAATGGTGCTGGAAGAGTGGAGGGATGTGGTTCAAATGCAATAGTTGTTTAGTGGTCCGGAGATATTGGAAACATTTCCATGTTTGACCATGCTGTAGGTCATGCAACTGTTCAATATGCTTTGTGGACTTCACCGGACGGATGTTGCTCTCCTGTTTTGTAATGAAACAAAAGGAGTGGTTGAATTTATTCTGCCACCGTCTACTTACTGTCTTGGCCTTCGGCCTATACAGATATCACAGTATGAACTAACAGGTTATGGAGCAAACAAAGCCATTATCAAAACAAATACAGTATGATTGTAATATGGCTTATCTTTCTGGCCCTTGCTTCCCCGGTGATTTCAAATCTAATTTTACTGGTCAAATACACATGATTAGCAGATGTTCTTGCAGGTGTAGCGAAATGCTTGTGCTCCTAGCTCCGACAGTGCAGTAATATCTAACAAGTAATATCCAACATATTACACAACATATACCCAATACACACATATCTAAGTAGGAATGAATTAAGACTATATGCTTATGGACGAGTGATGTCAGAGCGGAACGGACTAAGATACAGTAGAATAGTATAGAAAAACAGTATATACAGTGCCTTGCGAAAGTATTCGGCTCCCTTGAACTTTGCGACCTTTTGCCACATTTCTGGCTTCAAACATAAAGATATAAAACTGTATTTTTTTATGAAGAATCAACAACAAGTAGGACACAATCATGAAGTGGAATGACATTTATTGGATATTTCAAACTTTTTTAACAAATCAAAAACTGAAAAATTGGGCGTGCAAAATTATTCAGCCCCTTTACTTTCAGTGCAGCAAACTCTCTCCAGAAGTTCAGTGAGGATCTCTGAATGATCCAATGTTGACCTATATGACTAATGATGATAAATACAATCCACCTGTGTGTAATCAAGTCTCCGTATAAATGCACCTGCACTGTGATAGTCTCAGAGGTCCGTTAAAAGCGCAGAGAGCATCATGAAGAACAAGGAACACACCAGGCAGGTCTGAGATACTGTTGTGAAGAAGTTTAAAGCCGGATTTGGATACAAAAAGATTTCCCAAGCTTTAAACATCCCAAGGAGCACTGTGCAAGCGATAATATTGAAATGGAAGGAGTATCAGACCACTGCAAATCTACCAAGCCCTGGCCGTCCCTCTAAACTTTCAGCTCATACAAGGAGAAGACTGATCAGAGATGCAGCCAAGAGGCACATGATCACTCTGGATGAACTGCAGAGATCCACAGCTGAGGTGGGAGACTCTGTCCATAGGACAACAATCAGTCGTATATTGCACAAATCTGGCCTTTATGGAAGAGTGGCAAGAAGAAAGCCATTTCTTAAAGATATCCATAAAAAGTGTCATTTAAAGTTTGCCACAAGCCACCTGGGAGACACACCAAACATGTGGATGAAGGTGCTCTTGTCAGATGAATCCAAAATGGAACTTTTTGGCAACAAAGCAAAACATTATGTTTGGCGTAAAAGCAACACAGCTCTTCACCCTGAACACACCATCCCCACTGTCAAACATGGTGGTGACAGCATCATGGTTTGGGCCTGCTTTTCTTCAGCAGGGACAGGGAAGATGTTTAAAATTGATGGTAAGATGGATGGAGCCAAATACAGGACCATTCTGGAAGAAAACCTGATGGAGTCTGCAAAAGACCTGAGACTGGGACGGAGATTTGTCTTCCAACAAGACAATGATCCAAAACATAAAGCAAAATCTACAATGGAATGGTTCAAAAATAAACATATCCAGGTGTTAGAATGGCCAAGTCAAAGTCCAGACCTGAATCCAATCGAGAATCTGTGGAAAGACCTGAATACTGCTGTTCACAAATGCTCTCCATCCAACCTCACTGAGCTCGAGCTGTTTTGCAAGGAGGAATGGGGCAAAAATGTCAGTCTCTCGATGTGCAAAACTGATAGAGACATACCCCAAGCGACTTACAGCTGTAATCGCAGCAAAAGGTGGCGCTACAAAGTATCAACTTAAGGGGGCTGAATAATTTTGCATGCCCAATTTTTCAGTTTTTGATTTGTTAAAAAAGTTTGAAATATCCAATAAATGTCGTTCCACTTCATGATTGTGTCCCACTTGTTGTTGATTCTTCACAAAAAAATACAGTTTTATATCTTTATGTTTGAAGCCTGAAATGTGGCAAAAGGTCGCAAAGTTCAAGGGGGCCGAATACTTTCGCAAGGCACTGTACATATGATATGAGTAATGCAAGATATGTAAGCATTATTAAGTGAATGAGATACTGTAAAATAGTATAGAAAAGAGTACATACACATGAGAGGAGTAATGCCAGATATGTAAACATTAAGTGACTAAGATACAGTAGAATAGTATAGAATACAGTATAAACAGTTGACGTCGGAAGTTGACATACACCTTAGCCAAATACATTTAAACTCAGTTTTCACATTTCCTGACATTTAACCCTAATGAAAATTCCCTGTTTTAGGTCAGTTAGGATCACCACTTTATTTTAAGAATGTGAAATGTCAGAATAATAGTAAAGAGAATGATTTATTTCAGCTTTTATTTCTTTCATCACATTCACAGTGGGTCAGAGGTTTACATACACTCAATTAGTATTTGGTAGCATTGCCTTACAATTGTTTAACTTGGGTCAAACGTTTTGGGAAGCCTTGCACAATACCCACAATAAGTTGGGTGAATGTTGGCCCATTCCTCCTAACAGAACTGGTGTAATTGAGTCAGGTTTGTAGGCCTCCTTGCTCGCACACGCTTTTCAGTTCTGCCCACACATTTTCTATAGGATAGAGGTCAGGGCTTTGTGATGGCCACTCCAATACCTTGACTTTGTTGTCCTTAAGCCATTTTGCCATAACTTTGGAAGTGTGCTTGGGGTCATTGTTCATTTGGGCCAAGCTTTAACTTCCCGACTGATGTCTTGAGATGTTGCTTCAATATATCCACATAATGTTCCCCCCTCATGATGCCATCTATTTTGTGAAGTGCACCAGTCCCTCCTGCAGCAAAGCACCCCCACAACATGATGATGATGCCACCCCCGTGCTTCACGGTTGGGATGGTGTTCTTTGGCTTGCAAGCCTCCCCCTTTTTCCTCCAAACATAACGATGGTCATTATGGCCAAACAGTACTATTTTGTTTCATCAGACCAGAGGACATTTCTCTAAAAAGTACGATCTTTGTCCCCGTGTGCAGTTGCAAACCATAGTCTGGCTTTTTATGGCGGTTTTGGAGCAGTGGCTTGTTTCTTGCTAAGTGGTCGATATAAGACTCATTTTACTGTGGATATAGATACATTTGACCCGTTTCCTCCAGCATCTTCACAAGGTCCTTTGCTGTTGTTCTGGGATTGATTTGCACTTTTCGCACCAAAGTACGTTCATCTTTAGGAGACAGAACGTGTCTCCTTCCTGAGCGGTATGATGGCTGCGTGGTCCCATGGTGTTTATACTTGTGTACTATTGTTTGTACAGATGAACATGGTACCTTCAGGTGTTTGGAAATTGCTCCCAAGGATGAACTAGACTTGTGGAGGTCTGGAGACTTGTCTGAGTCCTTGAAATACATCCACAGGTACACCTCCAATTGACTCAAATTATGTCAATTAGCTTATCAGAAGCTTCTAAAGCCATTACATCATTTTCGGGAATTTCCCAAGCTGTTTAAAGGCACAGTCAACTTAGTGCATGTAAACTTCTGACCCACTGGAATTGTGATACAGTGAATTATAAGTGAAATAATCTCTGTAAACAATTGTTGAAAAAATTCCTGGTCATGCACGAAGTAGATGTCCTAACCGACTAACAAGAAATGTGTTGAGTGGTTGAAAAACAAGTTAATGACTCCAACCCAATTGTATGTAAACTTCTGACTTCAACTGTACATACGAGATGAGTAATGCAAGATATGTAAACATTATTAAAATGGGGTGGCAGGTAGCCTAGTGGTTCGAGTATTGAGCCAGTAACCAAAAGGTTGCTAGATCGAATCCCCGAGCTGACAAGGTAAAAATCTGTCATTCTGCCCCTGAACAAGGCAGTTAACCCACAGTTCCTAGTTTGTCATTGTAACTAAGAATTTGTTCTTAACTGACTGGTCTAGTTAAATAAAGGATAAAACAAATGTAAGTGACTAGTCTTCCATTCCTTAAAGTGGCCAGTGATTTCTAGTCTATGCCTATAGGCAGCAGCCTCTAATGTGCTAGTGATGGCTGTTTAACAGACTGATGGCCTTGAGATAGAAGCTGTTGTTCAGTCTCTCGGTCTCTGCTTGGGGGCTTGATGTCCTTGATGTTCTTTTTGGCGGTAGGTGCTGTAGGTATCCTGTAGGGTGGGTAGTTTGCCCCCTGTAATGCGTTGTGCAGACCGGACCACCCTCTGGAGAGCCTTGCGGTTGCGGGCGGTGCAGTTGCTATACCAGGCGGTGATACAGCCCGACAGGATGCTTTTAATTGTGCATCTGTAAAAATGTGTGACGGTTTCAGGTGATAGGCCAAATTTCTTTAGCCTCTGTTGTGCCTTCTTCACCACACTGTCTGTGTGGGTGGTCCATTTCATTTTGTCAGTGATTTGTACGCCACGGAACTTGAAGCTTTCCATCTTCTCCACTTCGGTCCCATCGATGTAGATAGACGGGTGCATCCTCTGTTGTTTCCCGAAGTCCACGATCATCTCCTTTGTTTTGTTGACGTTGAGTGAGTGGTTGTTTTCCAGGCACCACACTCCCAGAGCCCTCACCTCCTCCCTGTATGCTGTCTCGTCATCGTTGGTAATGAAGTCTACTACTGTTGTGTCGTCTGCAAACTTGATGAGAGTTAGTGTGGAGGTAGTGGAGGAAGGACAGTGTATAGTCGTCAGATGAGGCAGGTGTGTCTCTTCCCATCATCCCAGATCACCGAATCTAGGATCAGCCATCCTTCCCCATATCCCAACCAGAACCATTAGGTGAAAAGACCCTAAACTGACCTAAGATCAGTGTCTCAAGGCAACTTCATCCAACCTCATCAGACAAACATTCAGACTCAAGTCAAACGCAACAGCTTGTCTCCTACTTTCAACTCCTACCTATTTTCCTCCAAAGCACATGGCCTTTCCAGATCCACTCCCACCCATATGTGCACATGGAGGTTGAGCTCTGAGGAAAGTTGGACGTTACATATTCTGACATATTGAATAATGAAAAGTTGCTTGTGGAGTACTTGTGGGCAGAGCCAGTGACATACGGGCACAGGCACGTACACACACACACACAACTTGGTCAGCACAGATGAGTTCTGGGAAAACAAGCAGCTGCAGGAGGAAGAATGGACCATAAGGCTGGACCGCTTGCCAAATTCCATCATCTATTATGGATTGCCTGAGAAGCACACTCCTCTGCGACCGGGGGCATGTTTCTGAATCACATGCAATCTCAAATTTGCATACTTCACGCAGACACCAAACCTTTTTGGAACAAAATAATGCATTTTATTGTATTGCATTTCATGTTGTGTTGTTTTATAAAAGGAAGTAGACTATATTATGATGGATAAGTGGATTGCCAATCAAAAAGAAATGACAGGGTATAAAACTGTGATAAAATTCTACCATTATAATCATAATGGATAATGAATCACAAATGTCAATTGGAGTGTATCATATTGAAAAAATAACAATCACAATGAAACCACGAATTCCCAACACAGATCACTTACAACACAATGCCAATTCCACATGAACACCATTTCCGAGCCTAATATCAGGAGAAAGTTCATGGTAGACTCGGGCGATAGGCAGAAAGCAAAAAAGTGTGTCAATTACGGCGAGGCTCAACTTCTCCTCTGTTTTGGTGACCTGGCTACAACGCTGTGAACAGCGTGACGCGAACCCGTGCACACGAGCAGATACTGTGTGTGCCTGTGTGATGGTGGACTTTGTACTGGGTGTACCTTCACGATGGAAAAAGAAGTCGAAAAGTAGGTCCCAGGTAAGAAAAAACGCCAGAAGTGATACCTCTTATGTCCAGGATGAGGACACTCCAGCTATGATACTGTAGATTCAAAGCATTCTTCTGAATAGGAGCAGAAGACAAACCCCAGTGTTTCTTGGGTTTGTAACATGTTTTCGGAGGAGAGCCTCTTTGGCAGGCACCATTACCACTCAGCAGTCAATTGCCTTGTAAATTACAGGGCCCGGGTAATAAAACCAGATTTGTACATCACCAGGAGTGGAGACTGTGTCTGTCTTGTAAATTTAATTAAACAGCAGGTGCAAAAAATCAGGTCATATGGCTTTGATGTGCCCCATGTGAGAATGACAAGCAGACAAAGATTCTAATATGGGCAGCATTTACATATTTTTGCATGCGCACGCTTGTACGTGGGGAGCTGCTATCACCTTGTAGAGTATTCAATTGCACCCAAATTAAAAGATGATTCAAATTAGCTGTCACCTTCAATTTTAATAGATTGGCGCCAAAATAAACGGTTAAGCTCTTCAAAAACAACCCCTGCTCGTTTAATGTGGCGTAAAACGCCCCTATTACCAACAGCTTGTGGAGACGGGAAGGTTCGCACTAATTGCATCTTAGCAATGTGCCCGTCTACTGTACATGACAAAACCTACCTCTAAAATGCATTCAGAGTACTCCTTCAAAGTCCCGTAGACAACACTTGTCAACTAATGCCTACAGTACAGTATAATCACATTCCATATTTTCTAAGCTATTACAGTCAGCCCTTAATATAGACTTCCACTGGGGAAGGAAGTGATGCGCAGTGAAGCTAGAAATCATCCTCTTACGGACGCGCATGACCTGTGACACCATTCGCTCGCCATCTCCGCGCGGCAGAAGGCCGCCATCGATTGGAGTTGACTAGCGAAATGTGTCAACCACCTGACCTGATGGCAACACCTTCACTTGTTTTTGGAAGGAAGTGGTTGATAATTACCACCTAGGATGTAGCCATCTGTGCTGCTCTTTCACGGCCTGTTAAACTTGCTTTTCAAAAAGTTTACTGGCGACAGAGGGCACGCCGTCGAAAAAAAAGAGTGTACACTCAAGCATTATTAAAGCCAGAGCTAAGGAGCTCATAGAAACATTGAATTACTGTAGTGGCTGTATACAGTAGACTGCTCTGAGAAACGTGAAATTACTCATAGGGAAATAGGAAGGCTGAAGAGAAAACATGTTATTTCTTAAAAAGGTGAATATTAATTTTGAGTAAAATGCTTACAAGTATAAGGATCTAATTTGCTTAAACAGAACAAAGTACTCACCCAAATCCAACAACCTAGTGTCACCATGACATGACAACAAGAGTTCATCATTGTTTCCTTCATACGTCTCCCACACATTGCCATTAGATTGACATCTACCCTGATTCCAGAAAAACCGTCGGTGACGATCAGCGTCGTCAATTTACATCTGGGTTTTGTCCCTAGCCTGAGACAACGGTGTCGACATCTAACAACAAGCTGCTGGATGTCATCTGTCTGTCAGTTTGAGAGTCTTTGTGGGAAGCGTCACTTGTCGGGAACTATTTCGGTCAACTTTCGTCAGAGTTTTTAATGAGAAGCGCCAAGCAAAATCCACAAGCAACACGAGAGCAGGAGGAAGGAACAGGTGCATGGCTGGGAGCGCTGGTATAACTGAACATCCATCGGAGAGCTGTGCTACACATCTCTTCTGATTACTGCCACATCCAATCACACTAATCAAACACACATAAAAGAGAAGAAGTCATACAGATGTAGGATCTTACTTTGAGCCAGTTCGCTACAGCAGGAAAACAATCATCGCAGCAACAGGAAATGTCCAATAATTATAACCCACATAATAATTCACATGTTTGTAGGGGTTGATACATTTTTCGTGACGGGAAAATCAAGACATTTCAAAGTGGGAATGACAAACTTTAGAAGCCTTTTCAAACCTCAAATAAACCACAAGTTTCATATTTCCTGCATTCCACGAGAAATTCTCCTGCAACAGGGTGATCCTACAACTGCAGAGAGATGACTGAGTGACACAACTTAAAGACTGGTGCGGTGCGAAATCTGCCAAGTCTAGCCCTGGTGGTTTCAAAACAACGTGCCAAACTCATGTGAATCCAGGTTCTCTCTACTGCCCAAGGCTGTGCAGCAGTTTGAAGTCTAAAGACAAAATGTACATTTTGAACACTGGCAAATTCTTGGCAAACTGGAAGCCAATCTACTTAGATCCATAACCAGGGGTGGGTTATTGTGGAGTTTATGGAAAGTGGAAGGCAGATAAATCCAATTAGCTTTTTTGTGCCTACGAACCTCAATAAGTAATTGAGCTCTAAACTGTCATTTGACACCTATAAAAGGAAAACTATGCAAAGAACGAGAACTTAAGTCACACAAAATTCTCATAATTTCTTACATAATCAATCTTCCCAAGACATAGATACGTGCTTTTGCAGATTGACTCGGTGATCTCCATTTCAAACATGTTTGTGCATCTGCATTTGCCTGCATTCACCACCAACAAATTCCTCTGGCATGCTCTGATCTGAGGGCGTGTACAGAACAGACACAGAGAAACAGGGCTTTTTGCCCGTGTGGCAGGGAACAACATTTCCATGGAAGCCGGCAGATATGTCAAAGAGAGAGAACGGCTGAGAAGTCTCAGGTGAATGACTGCAGGCGGCCTCAGAGGGAGGAGGAGGAGGAGGAGGGTGGAGCCCTGACGGAGAAGAGACATGTCAACACTATTGGCAGTTGTTACATAACAGCTTCTACTGTACTGTAGGTCCTACCTTTGGTATCATACCATTCACTGGAATGGTTCATCAATAAACACACTGTAGAACAATACTTACTGTATGTTGACATGAGGTTATTTGGGTGATTCGGTGCAATACACTCTAAGCAAAAATGGTTCCAAAAGGGTTATGCGGCTGAGGACCCTTTTCGGAGTCAGGTAGAACCCTTTTTGTTTCCAGCTCTTTTGGGTTCCCTCTGTGGATAGGGTTCTACATTGAACCCAAAAGAGTTCTTATGTGGAACCAAAAGGAGTTATTCAAAGGGTTCTCCTATGGGGACAGAGTGTACATAAAGCAATGACTTGGAATGAAATGTATTCTGCCCTGGCATCCGAATGTTTATGGTCATCAATCAATCAAATGTATTTATAAAGCCCTTCTCACATCAGCTGATGTCACAAAGTGCTGTAAAAGAAACTCCGCCTAAAACCCCAAAACAGCAAGCAATGCAGGTGTAGAAGCACAGTGGCTAGGAAAATCTACCTAGAAAGGCCAGAACCTAGGAAGAAACCTAGAGAGGAACCAGGCTATGAGGGGTGGCCAGTCCTCTTCTGGCTGTGCCGTCAGGAATATGGTGAGTTTAGAATTACTTCCATCTGTCAGAATTACTTCCATAGGAGTACGATGGTAATTTGCCTTATGCTATTCATTGATCTCAGAATGGATTTTATTGCCTCCCATATGTGTGACATCATGGGCAGAAAATCTTGTCAAAGGCGCGAGAAGACCTTTGGAAAGCCACCAATAAGGCTATCCTTTGTTGGTTGGAGGCCAACAAGCCTTTTCTTCTTCTGCTAATGTCACACAGCGCGAGAGGACCAAGGCCATGCCGAACCACAGGAAGTTAATAGGTGTCATGGGTGACATGGACAAAGAGCAGCACTGTAGCATGCTGGGAGAAAACTGATCAACATGTCATCTGATGGCAGTCACATGGCCTCCGGTCACAGCTTGAGTCACATCACCCTGCTCATTATTAACCTTTGACCTTTCGGGGGCGTGCCCAATGGCAACCTGTGTTTACTCCATTCATCTGTGTGTGGGAAACAAACAACCCCTGTCAACAGATCATAGCAGGCATGTGTGCCTTCACTGACCTCACAACAATCAACACTGTCAGCTATGGATATGATGCAATATATGGGCTACATTCAGGGAGGTTGAAGCGTTACATAATGTTTAAGAAAAAAGAGGAATATGGTATAGAAAAGACAGCCCTCTGTCATGCAACCTATACGTTCCTGGTCCATATGCAACACTACATGTTGTTAAACTCTACTAAATAATTCACTTGAAGCACAACTTGTCATCATGCTGTGGCCAGAAGGTGACATACTCTAGGTTAGGTTAGCTCTATATTCAGGTTATCAGTCACATAATGTGTGTGTGTGTGGGGGAGGGGGGGGGGGGCATGCTGTCTGTGTTGTAGATGTTAGCACTCTAGTTCCCTCTTCTGGCAAACTGATCTATAGCATTCACCTTGGCATTCTACATTGCATCCCTTACACTGCTCATATCCCTTGAATTAAGCCCCCCAAAGATCATAGAAGCAAAGACATTCGCAAACATTTTTTAAAAGTACAGTATTTACTGATTTAGTTAACATCCTAGCACATTTATGAGGACTAGTGAGTTAAAGGAAATAACAGGAGATTAATATCGCACATATAAATCCAGGTAGATAAAAACAACCAGGTCACTGGGCCAGTAAAATTGTGAAATTCAACACCATACATATTCCAGATGATTGCGCGACACAGTTGATCAACAGGAAGTGATAATCATATTCTATTCATATTGTATGCCTTCCTTACAAAACCCTGCTGTGAATCTAATGTGTTGTAGGTGGTGGTAAAGAAGAACAGATACATGCTAACTGAAGCGAATTAGTTAGTGATAATGATACTATTCAAAGTTGAATACTTTAACTAAAAGGACTTTTAATTGCCACAGTGCTGCACTCCTTCCATGTTTTTAGGTGAAAGTAGGAAGGACCAAAATAACCGCTTGCTACGTGTTAATCATATTATCATCTCAATTCAACACACATTATTGACAATTAACAAAAACTAAGAGCCAAAAATGGAACACCACCGACACCTTAAAAAGTTTGAACTTTTCAATATTGGCTAATTCATCTAACCATATGTGCCGTGTATATGAGGTGTGTGAAATGATTAACTACTTACATTGCAAAAGGTTAAGTCGAGCTTTACTGACACTGAAACAGAAACCATTACATGAAGTTAAGTAATGAACCAATAAACTGTGTTCTGTGTCACTCATCACTGAAATACATTGTGTGACACTGGGTTGAACTGGCATTTGTCGATATCAATGCCACACACCCTTATCTCAAGTTCCAACACAACTCCACCACTGATGGACCAAAAGGAGCTCTTCGCTTTCAGCACTATCAAAGCAGAGATGTGCATTAACACATAACGCGAATCAACGAAGCCCCGTTCATTTTCAATGGAGGGGAGTGAAGTGGGCGGGGGGGGGGGGGGGGGGGCGAGAGAGCGTGAACAGAGCAGGACCAAACTTGGGGAAAGCTGAACTTTATGCAGGTACACAGCAATATCGGGACGCTACTGACCAGTCGAAGCTCACTATAGCTCACTGGATTAGCTGTTGATACCGAGCCCTCCCTAGCCTGCTTGCTATCTCGCTAGCACCCACATGAGGGAAAAGGTGCGTGGCTATCCAAATTATTGTGTTATGTGGATAGGATCGGTCCAATACTGGCTGGGCCGCACCTGGGGCCTCTTTTACAGTACCAAAATCGCTTTGAGACATTTTATGGGCTATCCATCAAGTTGCCACTTAGAGATGATGAGAAATTCCAACCACATACCATCACCAGTCCAGTCCAGCCCAGTCTCTCCACAGCCAAGTTTACAGCTGCCTCCTAGCTCCTAGCAGCTTATTACAAACCACAGAGACAGGAAGAGGACCTCTGAAAGAACAGGCAGGGTCTGCAGATATAGAACAGAGCAGAGTCCTATCTAAGGTAATATATAATTGTGACATTTTATATACAGTACCAGTCTAAAGTTTGGACTCGCCTACTTATTTCAGGGTTTTTATTTATTTAAAAAATAATAATAATAATTCTACCTTGTAGAATAATACTGAAGACATCAAAACTATGAGATAACCCATGGTATCATGTAACCAAAAAAAGTGATCAACAAATTCAAATATATTTTATGTTCTTCAAAGTAGCCACCCTTTGCCTTGATGACAGCGTTGCACACTGGCATTTCAATTAACCTGGTGTGCCTTGATACTTTGTGGAATTTCTTTCCTTCTTAAAGCATTTGAGCCAATCAGTTGTGTTGTGACAAAGTAGGGTTGGTATACAGAAGATAGCCCTATTTGGTAAGAGACCAAGTCCATATTATGGCAAGAACAGCTGAAATAATCAAAGAGAAATGACGGCCCATCATTACTTTAAGACATGAAGGTCAGTCAATACGGAAAATGTCAACAACTTTGAAAGTTTCTTCAAGTGCAGTCGCAAAAACCATCAAGCGCTATGATGAAACTGGCTCACATGAGGACCGCCACAGGACAGGAAGATCCAGACCTCTGCTGCAGAGGATAAGTTCATTATCCTCTGCACCTCAGATTGCAGCCCAAATAAATGCTTCAGAGATCAAGTAACAGACACATCTCAACATCAACTGTTCAGAGGAGACAACGTGAAGCAGGCCTTCAGGGTCGAATTGCTGCAAAGAAACCACTACTAAAGGACACCAATAATAATAAGCGACTTGCTTGGGCCAAGAAACACGAGTAATTGACATTAGGCTGGTGGAAATCTGTCCTTTGGTCTAATGAGTCCATTTGAGATTTTTGGTTCCAACCGCCGTGTCTTTGTGAGACAAAGAGTAGGTGAACGGATTATCTCTACATGTGTGGTTCCCACGTGAAGCATGGAGGAGGAGGTGTGATGGTGCTTTGCTGGTGACACTGATTTATTTAGAATTCAAGGCACACTTAATCAGCATGGTTACCACAGCATTCTGCAGTGATACTCCATCCCATCTGGTTTGCACTTAGTGAGACTATCATTTGTCTTTCAACAGGACAATGACCCCAAAACACACCTCCAGGCTGTGTAAGGGCTATTTGACCAAGAAGGAGAGTAATGGAGTGCTGTATCAGATGACCTGGCCTCCTCAATCAGTCAACCTCAACACAATTGAGACGGTTTGGGATGAGTTGGAACGTAGAGTGAAGGAAAAGCAGACAACAAATGCTCAGCATATATGGAAACTCCTTCAAGACTCTTGGAAAAGCATTCCTCATGAAGCTGGTTGAGAGAATTAAAAGAGTGTGCAAAGCTGTCACCAAGGCAAAGGGTGGCTACTTTGAAGAAACTCAAATATATTTTGATGTTTAACACTTTTTTGTTTAATACATGATTCCGTGTTATTTCATAGTTTTAATGTCTTCACTATTATTGTACATTGTAGAAAATAGTACAAAATAAAGAAAAACCCTTGAATGAGTAGGTGTGTCCAAACTTTTGACTGGTACTGTGTGTATATCATGCGTATGAAGAGGGTGTGTTTGGGTAAGTACAGATAGAACTAAATCATGTGTGTACACGAAAGATCAACCTAAAAGAAATTATGACCTACTCATGAACCTGTATATTTGCACAATCCAATTACTATGCAGGTCCACTCTAGAAACAGTACAGCAATTAGTGTGTGTAACATTTCACAAAAATACACCCTGGAAGACACAAGGAGAAAGAAGTAACCAAAGTATAAAGTACACTCTTTACCCCAATGGGTAAAGTACACGAGAGAGCAAAGGAAGGATTTGGCAGAGCAGTGGGTAAACCCAGCCCTGCGGCCGGGCACCCACACACACACACGTGTGATTTCAGGACTTTGTGTACCCTACAGTGCAGGTGTGAGGGCCTGGTGCTGGCTTCCTATCCACTCTCCTTGCTTAATTCGCTCCAGATAACCCATCAGCCTCAGCACCCGCAACCCTGTCGCCATGGCGCCCACAGATGGCGCTTTCTGCGGCCCGGGCCCTGCGATTGGTGGGGGCCTTCCAAACAGAGAACAGCTGCTGGGGGATGATATATCACGGAGTTGTTATTTGGCGTTAGCAATTGCATTTCAGGCTCGTCTGCTTGACACTTCCAGACCCACATCTGGCAGGAAATAGAAGCACAATGAAAGAAAGAGGGAGAGAAAAGAGAGAGTGATTAACAAAGGGCTGAAGAGCAGGTGTTGGTTTGACAGGGCCACACAGGACTACAATGTATGAGGAGAAATGGAGGTTGCTCGCAGAAGGCTTTTCAATAGCTTTAGTGAGCATGTATTCTATAGCTTCTTGATACTCAAGAATTACTAGAGCTGCACCAGAGAGCACCCTGAACGGTTGAATCACCGCCTGGTATGGCAACTGTTCGGCATCTGATCAGAAGGCGCTACAGAGGGTGGTGCGTACGGCCCAGTACATCACTGGGGACAAGCTTCCTACCATCCAGGACCTATATACTAGGCGGTGTCAGAGGAAGGCCCAAAACATTGTCAAAGACTCCAGTCTTAGACTGTTCTCTCTGTCATAGACTGTTCTCTCTGCTCTTTGGTCTTGGCCATGGTGGAGAGTTTGGAATCTGATTGATTGATTGCTTCTGTGGACAGGTGTCTTTTTATACAGGTAACAAGCTGAGATTAGGAGCACTCCCTTTAAGAGTGTGCCCCTAATCTCAGCTCGTTACCTGCATAAAAAGACACCCGGTAGCCAGAAATCTATCTAATTGAGAGAGGTCAAATACTTATTTCCCTGATTAAAATGCAAATCAATTAATAGCATTTTTGACATGCGTTTTTCTGGATGTTTTTGTTATTCTGTCTCTCACTGTTCAAATACCATTAAAATTATAGACGGATCATTTCTTTGTCAGTGGGCAAACGTACAAAATCAGCAGGGGATCAAATACTTTCCCCCCTCACTGTATGTAGTCACTTTACCCCTACCTACATGTACAAAATACTGTAACTTGACTAACCAGTACCCCCCGCACATTGACTCGGTACCAGTACCACCTGTATATAACCTCGTTATTTCTATTTTTACTTTAGTTTATTTAGTAAATATTGTAACTCTTTCTTGAACTGCATTGTTGGTTAAGGGCTTCAACTCGGTATGTACAGTACTGAACCCCAAAGCTGTGCGAAAATAGTTTGAGACCAAAACAACATTGTGAATGGGACCACACAAACATATTACATTTATATGAATGTACTGCATTTATTTATTAAATATACCAGGAAATGAATGTAGATTATCCTTCATTCTCAGTAGTCTTTGCTTATTCTGAGAATCTGTCTCTGTGCAAAGATGATAACAGGAAGAAAAGAAAGGGCATCAGCTACACTATGAATAGACTTGAATGTCTCCCTCTCTTTCTCTCTCTCTCAAAAAAAGATCCTTTGGAAGCGTAGCAACATTTGATTAGAGCCCGACCGATATGATCTACCTATATATTGGCCTTTTAACGCTACATCGGTTCCCGGCCGATAACTTCACTGATAACCGATATTCCAAAAATAGGAGGGGAGAAGAAAAGGGAATTATTCTCATGGTGTCATTGTCACAATGTAGGAAATCAACATTTGAAGCAACTTATGAGAATTCAGTGTGGAAAAATGTCACTTTAGCGATTTCCCTTCTGTAAAACGTCAGACCCCCCCCCCAAAAAAACATATTGGTAGGCATGCCTTCAAATAAGACAAGTACATTGATGGCTCTTGCTCACCTACTCAAAACAGATCTATATTCAGTGGCCTTTACATGACCCGAGCGCTGACTGGAAAGACAATGTCCCATCAAGTGTTGGCTGAGATATGAACATACCATCTTCCAACACCAGAGGGCACACTTGAACACGAGACTGCCAATGTGTTTGGAACTGATGACGGGGACCAGTGAGACATGTATTCCCTTATTCACGCCATACGGCCAAAACAGAGCCAAGCTGTACTGGTCTGGTTACACATCCACCATAGTTGCTGGGAAACGTGCTGGAGAGGACAAAGCGAAAAGAAAACCTGCGCCAACACGGTACGATTCAGCTCGACCTATAGCGTGAACTAATGTCAATATGCTTGCAGCGTTTATGTCCAGAGGAGAGGCAAGTCACAAAAAAACAACCACATTTATTCCATTTCACAGTGTCAGTGGAACAGTAGATACATGGGAGAAGCACAATGTGTTTATCCAATGCTGTCCACACATGCCCATTTACAAGGTTACATCTTTTGAAAAGTTGGAAATATGAATCCTTCCACAGTTAACACAAATACAAGTCATTACAGTTTGCTTTACGGCGTCAACGCCAACAGAACAAGTATAACACAAAGGCAAGTACGGTACGTGTGACAGTCTAACTTAAAATCCAGGATAAAGGGTACGTCATGACCGAAACCGTCAAACGTTCTGTGTACACAATGTTGTTTCGGACTCCCTAAAATTAAGAGGCAGAGTTTGACCTCTTTAAAAAATATATATGTATATATATATATATATATATATATATATATATATATATATATATATATATATATATATATATATATCAAATGGTAGAGAGCAGAACATGCAATGTTAAAAACAAGAGCAGTGTCATCATCTGATATAACAGGTTGAAATATAGTTTAGAAGCCCAAAAGTGTGAACAAAGAGCAAAATAGGTTTGAAGTCATAGAATATAATTGTGCAACAGGCTTTGGTCTCACCTCGAGGTGAATGGGATTTATTCAATGTTTTGTGTCCCTTTGTTGCATAATGCCGCTAGAAACCAGATGATAACACTAATGACTGTACGAGTCATCGGCGTTTGATTGGCATACTGGAAAAATCAGTTGAGTCAGAGGACTTTGTGACAAGCCTTCAAGATTCTCTCAGCTCAAAGCCCCCTCTAAACCAAATGGATGACGAGAAATGGTGTCCACTTCTCTTGAATGTACATTTCCCTATAGTCACGCAATGCCATCCTCCCAAGTCTCAGAGTTATGAGGAAGCCTGAAAATAGAGGCAACATTTCTTAAAATTACAATCCCCAAACCCCTTTAATAAGGACAACAAAAGTGTCTGTGACAGCGTTACGCATTTCTAGAGAGAACGGCAATATTTAATGAACATACTGCATCTTGAAAACAAAAACAATAGTACACCGTCATACTGTACAGTATTCAAAAACTTCCAACATTAACATCCCCCTGCCATCGGCAGGGACGGCTCTAGCCTTTTGGGGCCCTAAACGAGATTTGGTTGAGGGACCAAATCCACCTAGCGGAAAAAACAAACATTTTAGTGGCCCCTATCTTGACGATGGGGAATTTCCTGCAGTTCTATACATTTTTCCAAGGGGTGTAGAATTTCCCAGTGGAGTCAAACTAAAAAAACTCTCTGCATGCAGCTTTGAGCAACAATTGAAGGAAAACGTACAGAAAGTTGAACTATACACACATCCCCAGGCATTTTTCTTTTAGATAACAGTTATTCTAGTTATGCTAATGTTAGCTAGCTAGCTGAATGCCTCGATATGACTGCAGTATAACGCAATTCATTATTTTCATTGTTTGACAGACCTAATTTCCACACTATGGAGGTTAGAATAATACTGTGAAATTGTGAACATGATAATTTCCTTTTAGTGTTTAAGCTGTTTGAAAAGACTGACTGAAATGTCCTCCTGTTTTCATGGAATGTTGTTTTGGCCTTCCATGGTGACAACACCATGCGGTAAATGAGTTAATAGACCAACAAGAAAGAGAGTTCCAAACCTTTTTTGACAATAACAGCTACTTTTCAGTTTCCCCCTCCCCACTCAGACCACTCCCTAACAAAAGGTTGCCTGAGAAATTGCTCTTAGCTAAGCCATCTTTGTTTATTTTTTACCATTTTAATTTAAAACAAATCACAGAAATGATTTGATATTGAGATAAAAATGGCTGCATTGGAACTTTAAAGCATGTTTATTTTTTCTGCAATTCTACACATTTTGCCATGAGGTGGAGATAAAACATTTCAGTTTTACAGCCAATTTACTGCAATTCTACACATTTTCTAATGACTTATGCCATGTTTATATGATATCGGAGTGAGAATGACCAACAAAATCAAAAACGGGGGCCCCCTGGAGGTCAGGGCCCCTGGGCACGTGCCATGCATGCCCGGTCGGTATGCGGCCATGAACACTACGAGTTCAGATAGATGGCTAGACTATCTACCACTCTGAAAATAGTTAACTGACATCGCTAATTGACTGTCAGTGAGTGACATGAAGAGGAAAACTGCTAATGCACAACCAAATTCCAAAATGGCACCTTGGTGTACTCTACTATTCTTACTCTCAATAGTAAGTTGAGACCCTGATTGGATTATGCCTGCAACTGGCACTGGCCATACAGACATAAGATCTCCACTTTTACTTTACAAACCTTAAAATGCTTGAAACTAGTCACTTACTCTCTAATCGCCACCCACAAGACTTGCTTGGCATGTCAGCTCAGTGGTCCACATGTTCAGTTGGGACCTTCGTATTCCCTACTGCCAGAAAATGAGGGTAAATTAAGCTCAACTTTTTTTTTTGGAACTCGAGTCTTTGACAACTTGCATGCATCAAGGGTTAGCAGAAAAGGATGAGGCTAAAAGGTACGAGGTACTTACAAGTTAAGGCTAATGTTTTCTTTGTGTGTGGTGGCTACCATGAGCTAGAGGTGAATGGCTAATGCTAGTTCCAGTAACTGCCATAACCACTCTTTGAATGCTACGTGGAGCCTAATATGGAAGAGCAAAATTCAAAAAAAAAAAAATCTGGGATTTCTGAGAAGAGTATCTCAGTATTCTGTATGTATTCTACAGTAGTCCCGGTTTTGTTTGTGCTTTCCCCTAATCCATTGTCAAGACAGTTTTGCATGACAATTTCATACGGAGTTGGCAAGAGAGCAGAAACAGACTGGCACCCAGGATTTCTTGTATGTGTTCCAAAGAGGCTTATTGATGGCGGAACGCCAATGACTGATCTCTTGAGTTTAAATGCATTTCAGAGTGAGAAATGGTGTAGCTACAGTAAATGCCCCCTCACCACAAGTTCTGAGGGAACAACTTAAGGGAAAATAATGATAGATTTCAAATTAAAATTAAAAATTAAAATCACACAAAAAAAGAAAACTATCAGTACGTCTGATGTAAGTCAACCACCCTTTTGTGAAATTCTACTGTGTGACGTGATAATGGCACATGGAATCTGGTATAACATACTGGACCACTTGATATGACCACACTGTTAGCAAGACTAAGATACTAAAGATAGGAAATGTACAAACTTGCATAGATACAGTCATGTGTAGAGCAGTCTTCAGATGTGTCTAAAACAGTCCAGTGAAGTTCTTACCATTTTATATCCCTGCAAAGGTTGCAGTAGCTGCATGTAGTGAGAGCTCTCGACTTGCTCCCAACAAAAACGCTGACAACAATACCACTAACATTATGCAAGTTTGCCACGGACTCACACCATTAAAAAAAAAACATTGTATATGATTATTGTTCATTACAGAGGTTGGATATATGACCAACATCAGTGTAATATAGATCATATGAAGGGACATCTTTGTATCAGAGAGACAATTTCATTTCCTATGTTCCACCTGAAAATAGACAGGTTTTAATGAATGACTGACGCATTGAACAAATTCATTATTTAAGTGTGCTTTCACGAGGACGGAATTGGACAATGGCCATGTGTTTTTGTAAGACAGTTTTTTTTCCCCCTTCACCAGAATACTGGGAGGTGGCTCTTTTGGCTTTGTTTCTTATTCATTTAAGGCCATTTGTTGCTATGTGGCTAAATATAATTCTTATTTGAGTTGAGAGGAACTCAGAATGAACCCCATGACATCTATATTAAAGTATTCCATTCGACAACACAAGTCAGAACCAGTTCCAGACGGTTTGTTCACGTCTGTGTGGATGGGGAGACGAATGTTCAGGGCCCATGTTCACAAAGTGTCTTGAAGTAGGAGTACTGATATAGGATCAGTTTTGTCTTGCCTAGATGAGCACTCCTACTCTGAGACTCTTTGTAAACACAGGACCAGGAGTCCTCTTTTTGGCCTGTGAGAAGGAGTTTGGGACACCCTCTCAAAAAGACACCTAGACCTCCCGGGTGACACCGGGACACAGTGGTCTAAGGTCACCAGAGACTGTGGGTTCGAGCCCAGGCTCTGTCGCAGCAGGCCGCGACCGGGAGGTCCATCGGGTTAGGGAGGGTTTGGTCGGTAGGAATATCCTTGTCTCATCGTGCCGTAGCGACTCCTGTGGCGGGCCGGGCACAGTGCACACTGATCAGGTCGCTAGGTGTACGGTGTTTCCTCCGACACATTGGTGCGGCTGGCTTCCGGGTCGGATGCGCGCTGTGTTAAAGAAGCAGTGCGGCTTGGTTGAGTTGTGTATCGGAGGACGCATGGCTCTCGACCTTCGTCTCTCCCGAGTCCGTACGGGAGTTGTAGCGATGAGACAAGACAGTAACTACTAACAATTGGATACTACGAAATTGGGGAGTAAAAGGGGGTAAGAATATATCTATATATATATATTTTTTAAAGACACAAATAGGAGTTAAAATCCATTTTGTAAAAACAATAACTTCTTGCTGATAGAGGGAACAGAGCAAAAGATGACAGAAACACAGACATCACCAAGAGAACGTGCTGTACAGGGGAGTGAGAGATAGAAAACCTCCCGACTCCAGCCCCGGTTCTTAAAGCGACAAACGGAGTGTCTTTAATGTGCAAACAGAGTAAACACAAAACGTTTGTAAAAACGAAACTCCAGTGGTATTTCCTGTATGTTGAGAGATAAAAAGCGAGAGTAGAGGGGTGGGGGGAAAGCTTTGTGTTTGACAAACCAACAAAAACAAGAAACTCGACTGAAACGAGTTAAGGTGAAGGTCCTCCGATAGTAGCAGCTCCTGCATGAAACTGTCTCCAACAAGAGGATCCAGACATCACGTCTTTATCCCTCTTCTCTTGATAAAACATCCTCTTCGGTTCTGTACTACACCACTGCCTGTAGCTCACCTCAAGGCCTCAGCGTGGCCCTGCTACAGTAAACGGACACATGGCTCCCAAGCCCACAGAGAGGCGCGTCGTTGTCGTCCACAAAGTCTGACCTCTGTGAACCCATCTTCCACCAGGCCAGGGAGCACAGGGTCAACACAACTCCTCCTCTCCCACCATGACACTGCGAGCGAGATGGATCGTGACGCGGCTGGGCCGAGATGGTGCAGCTCGGCCCCAGACCCGTTAAATGAAGCACCGCCAGAAGCGTGGAGGGAGAAAACGGAAGAAAGGGACGAAAAATAAATATGGCCGCCTGCTTAGCGAGGCGGGGTTTAGGTGGGCAGGGGGTCGTCGTCCCCTTTGCTGCACTTGCACTTACAGCAGAGGACAAAGGGCGTGGCCAGGAGGAGAAAGGGAGAGGCCACCAGCAGGAGAAGGCCGAAGCCTGCGAAGATCCCCACCACCTTGGAGAAAGAGAGAGAGAGGAGAGAAAGTAAGAGACTGCAAACAAGGCAGAGGCACGAGCAAATAAGAGAGCATCCTGGCGGGCTGTATCACCGCCTGGTATGGCAACTGCACCGCCCTCAACCGTAAGGCTCTCCAGAGGGTAGTGAGGTCTGCACAACGCATCACCGGGGGCAAACTACCTGCCCTCCAGGACACCTACACCACCCGATGCTACAGGAAGGCCATAAAGATCATCAAGGACATCAACCACCCGAGCCACTGCCTGTTCACCCCGCTGTCATCCAGAAGGCGAGCTCAGTACAGGTGCATCAAAGCTGGGACCGAGAGACTGAAAAACAGCTTCTATCTCAAGGCCATCAGACTGTTAAACAGCCACCACTAACATTGAGTGGCTGCTGCCAACACACTGTCAATGACACTGACTCAACTCCAGCCACTTTAATAATGGGAATTGATAGGAAATGATGTAAATATATCACTAGCCACTTTAAACAATGCTACCTTATATAATGTTACTTACCCTACATTATTCATCTCATATGCATAAGTATATACTGTACTCTATATCATCGACTGCATCCTTATGTAATACATGTATCACTAGCCACTTTAACTATGCCACTTTGTTTACATACTCATCTCATATGTTATACTGTACTCGATATCATCTACTGTATCTTGCCTATGCTGCTCTGTACCATCACTCATTCATATATCCTTATGTACATATTCTTTATCCCCTTACACTGTGTATAAGACAGTAGTTTTTTGGAATTGTTAGTTAGATTACTTGTTCGTTATTACTGCATTGTCGGAACTAGAAGCACAAGCATTTCGCTACACTCGCATTAACATCTGCTAACCATGTGTATGTGACAAATAACATTTGATTTGATTTGTTTAGCTACACTGCAAATATATATCAGGAAGAACACAATTGGCACTATATAGAAAATACTTTAAAAAAAACAGGACTAGCGTATGAGAGATCCCTTAACAAGATAATACACACCAAATCATTTCCACTTCCCTTCTCAAAACTTGCTCTCTTGTTTGAAGTGGTCATAACCCACCATGCAAGTTATTTTCAATCTTGGTAGTGCAAGTCTCCCATCTCACCACATGGGGGCATCAGATACGAGCAGAAACATCTCCTCAGCTACAAAACGGCCTTCGAAAGTAGCAATTACACGCAAACCTGCCTTCTTAGAATAACCTAATGGACTTCTGCCGGTGTCAGAGTAGGAGAGTCATTTTGAGGATCACCCAGGGCGGGCCAATGAAGGACAAGACAGCAGAGAGTGGCACCCTATGACAAAGACCTTAGATAAAATAGCTCCATGCATGTATATACATTGCTGTTGCGATCCCTTCTCGTGTATTTCTGTCCATCTCCCTCTTTTCGGAGGTCTCCGTAAATCACATTATTTACCCAGACGAGCACCCCATGAACCTTTAGTTGCACCGGCATACCGGTGTTAACATGATATCCTATTCGCTCAGATCAACCAAAGCCTTGACAAAGCTACCGTATACAATAGACCATGTCTGGTCTGAGAACAGTAAGCGTCGAGAGAGGTGACCTTCATTCCTTCTATGGCGTCCCTAGCGGATGCAACCCCCTCAGCTCAAATCTCAAAACGGATTTGAAAATCAGATACAGAGGCGAAAACAGAAAACAGAGAGACTGAGCTTTCTTTATAAAAAGGCAGGATTTATTAGGGCCTTAATTCGGGAAATGTCTGAGTAGGAGTGCTGATCTAGGATCTGTTTTTTTGCCATAATGAATAAGATGACATTGACAGGGAGGACCTCATCCTAGATCAGCACTTCTTTTGTGAATAAGGGCCCCGGGGTCCTTTCTGTATGTGTTACGCGTTCATGAGGAGCTAAAGAGAGAGACTGTGCTTGGGGAGCAGTGATGTTGCATGGGCTGGGTAAAGGAGGTGCAGTACCACAAGCTGTAATCATGCTCAAATGACTCAGCCTGTCCTACTGGGCAACAGATGTCAGTGTGTGCGCTAGCGTTCACAACGCTCTGTTAAACACGGGAAATGTGCTCGTCTATTACTAGATATGTGCTGGATGACAGCGAGAGCTGAACAACGACTGGGTGGACAGGAAAATATAGAACGTCTACTCAATATTCTCATTCGATATTAGAATCAGAATTCTAAAAAGGATGTGTTGACTTTTATTTCATAATGTGTGGCAAGCATTATGTATGTTGTAACTGAACAGCTTAACAGTACCATCAAATAATATTGAGCAACTAGTGTTACATTTTACCAGGGGCGCATTCTTTATCCAGTCACCTCGGAGGCGTCCGCATGGTCCTAAAGCACACCGTTGCCTCGTTTTGGATCACATTCCAATGATAAAAGTGTGTGGGGGGGGGCAAAAATTAAATTTCAGAATGTGCAGTGAAAGTTGCGCCCCTGCTTTTTACTTTAGAGACTGTGCCAGAGTCAAAGCATTACTCTAACCCATAAGTGACGTGCAAATGTCCACATATTATACACAGAAAAAAAAAATTATACTGTAAGAAAGCAATGCTGGAGACATGTTGACACAAACAACAACGGGCCAACACACAGAGCACAACGACCAAGCTGTGCTCTCCTACCGACTAGTGTTTTCACAGAGCACCATCCATGATTATTCACATTAAACATGTGTGCGCGTGGAAGTGTTTGTGTGAGGGGGAAAAGTGTGTTGCATGTGCCCTGCCACATGCTGCAGACATAGGGGAAGTCCAGTGTGTGTGAGAGACAGAGAAAGACAAAGGAGGAAAGTGGGCGCACTAACTTTACTCACCTGTGTTCTGTGCCAGATGACAGACGCCCTGGAGTGGCCCAGTTTGTTTCGACAGGGCCCTTTGTCATAGTGGATCAGGAGGAAGTCATCCTGTGTGTCACACACACACACACACACACACACCACACACACCACACACCACACACACACACCACACACACACACAGAGAGAAAGAGGAGAAAAGAATGATCTATCATTAGTACTGAGAGGTAGGGGCAGCTGCTTGGAGAAAATTGCTTTTAAATTACCAGTGTGGTGCAAAATCGCCTGTGGTCTGCAATTAGAATTGACTTAAGCCACTGCCAGTAAAGCCTCCTACAAGCCCAGATAAAATCCCTCCGTTTCAGTTCCATTGTCTTGTATCAAACGTCATAAAAACTGGTTTTGGATTTGGAAATCCATCCGCCTGCAGCCTTATCACACCTCCTGCAGTGCTGTTATTCCCTGATAACACATTGGATCACTGCTCACACCAGACATGCGAAATATACACAGAGTGAATTCTATGCACATTTCAGACCGCTGTATTGAAGTCAGGACCAACATGCTGAAAGGGGAAATTAAAACTCATTTGCAAAGATACGTGTGTATTATTCTATATGAACATGTTGCAGCAGCACAGATGTGGGGAGGTGTTTTGGGGAAACATTGGGACAAGGTTCTACTCATATCCAGAGGCTCCAGAAAGTACCACTAGAAAGGGGTGTGTGTTTGCGTGCGACAAGGTTCTCTACTCACGTCCAGTGACTCCAGACAGTACCAGCAGAAGGCGTGTTTGCAGTTCTTGCACATCATCTGGGCACAGCCCTCGTCCCTCTCGATGTACACCTTACACTTGGGACAGCGCTTGATGGGACCATCGTCATCGTCACTCTTGTAGAAGGAGCTGAGGAGACACGGTGAGAAAGCGCGCGCGCGAGAGAGAGAGAGAGCAATGTTCAGTGTGTTACGTTTCAAAAACAAATGTTGGTTGAAACAATTGTTCTTTAGCATCATTCAGCAAAAACAAAGACCATGATACATCAGAGATCCAGAATGCCACGAGAGATTACCCTCTCACACAGTTTATCATGCCACAGATCTTGAACAGCCTTTGTTAATGTACAACAGATCTAAGCTTGCAATAAACATCAACAGAATTTTCTCCTAACACCTGAAATGCAAACGAAATGAGAGAATGTAAAGTGTGCTCGTCTCAGCCTTTCTTTCTCCCACTCCTTTCAGGCTTTTCTTTCTTCTATTCATCTTAAAAGCAGGTCTTTTGTGTCCTTTTCCCACCTGAGTGCTGCTGACTCTTGAAGGCCAGAAAGGAGAGCAGGTGATGCTGTCGGCTGTCCTCTCAAGTGTCAGAGAGGCGGACAGGGAACAAGCACATTCATTTTTCTGAGCCAATTCTCTGGCTATTGATCGCATCTGGCCAGAGTGAATTAATGCACACCTTTCATGTCCTACCTCATTTGACACCCTGGCAGTCATTTTGTAACTAATCAGGACTTTCGGATTCTAGCTTTTACTCTGGAAGGAACGGGATTCCATTCCTGAATGTAATGGAATACAGGCTAAAGATCAGAAGGTAAAATACCTGGATCAGTGTGAGGATTAAGGAGAGAGTGTCCTTCTCCTGAATGCTGGCTGTTATGTCAGAGGAATGTCATGGGAGAAATGTAAAAATAATTTTAAAAATGGTATCAGCAAAAGGCAGCAAGATCCAGGCAAAATGGGAAAGGTCCACAGAGTAATACATTTGCCCTTTGCGGTAATTGCTGCATATGTCAGCTGGGTGCAGATCGGGCTAATAGTGTACGTGGAGTCCATTCGAATTAGGACACTAATTTCCCACACTCTTGAAAGGCGAGAGAGGAGAAGAACGTACTCCAGAGCTCATTGTTTAGATAAGTGCAGTATGTACAGTAATCACAGTAAGAGCCATACTTAAGAGTCCTGACAGGGGGTAGAGAGAGAGAGAGGAGGCGGCAGAGTTTAAAGGGGAAGTTCAGGGTTTTACAACTTGATGTTAGATGGTTCCGCAAGCTAAAAGTAGTCTATGGGCCTGGAAAAACTGTAATCCATGGCTCAAGTTAGATGAAGTTTGTTGGGGCTGTTTAGAGAAAACAACTATGGATTACAGTTTCTTTTGGCCCATAGACTTATTTTTCAGGGTGAGGAACCATCTAACACTAATTTGTAAAGTCCCAAACTTTCCCTTTAAACCACTGTGGCCTTTCGTGACATCTGAGGACAACTCCACAACCCTCTCTCTCGCTTTATTTTTAGATATACTATATATACACACACACACAAATGTGTGTACACCCCTTCAAATTAGTGGATTCGGCTATTTCAGCCACACCCGTTGCTGACAGGTGTATAAAATGGTCATGCAATCTCCATAGACAAACACTGACAGTAGAATGGCCTTACTGAAGAGCTCAGGGACTTTCAACGTGGCACCGTCATAGGATGCCACCTTTCCAACAAGTCAGTTTGTCAAACTTCTGCTGTTATTGTGAAGTGGAAACGTCTCGGAGCAACAACAGCTCAGCCACCAAGTGGTAGGCCTTTCACAGAACGGGACTGCGGAGTGCTAAAGCGCATGGCGCATAAAAACAGTCTGTCCTCGGTTGCAACACTCACTACCATTCCAAATTGCCTCTGGAAGCAACGTCAGCACAATAACTGTTCGTCTGGAGCTTCATGAAATGGGTTTCCGTGGCCGAGCAGCCGCACACTAGCCTAAGATCGCCATGCGCAATGCCAAATGTCTGCTGGACGTCTGCTGGAGTGGTGTAAAGCTCGGCGCCATTGGACTCTGGAGTCGACAGACAAATCTCGGTTTGACTCGTGGCTAAATGAAAGCCAGTCCCCGCAGCAATGTTTCAACATCTAGTGGAAAATCTTCCCAGAAGAGTGGAGGCTGTTATAGCAGCAGAGCCCATGATTTATGAATGAGACGTTCAACAAGCAGATGTCCACATACTTTTGGTCATGTAGTGTAGCTTTGCCACTGGGCCACCACATTCTAGAGTTTTAAGTAGACGAATAGTCCAAATGCAGGTTGGCTAAGAGTTACGGCCTTGACTCCTTATATTGACACATTATGACTTCCTCTGTGACCTTGGTCAACCCCGGCTAGCCTTATCTGAGCCCATGGGTCCCAGCACTATCACCAGGCAACCTGCTCCAGCCAATACACTCAGTCATATTAAATATGCACTAGAAGGCACTAGATGACTAGCGCCTGGATGGTTATGCATGAGAGCAGCTGGCTTCATGGAGACATCAACACAGCGGTAGCTAGGCTGGTATCCAGGGTGGTAAATACAGGTTCCCACGGGGACCAGATGCTGTGTCCTCACAGTGTCCTCAGTAGAGGGGTGAGAGCAGGTGAGGGCAGATCATCAACCACATTAGGAGAAAACAACTACGAGCCGTTTGTGTGTGTGTGTCGGCGCGCGAGCGTGTGAGTTTACGTGTGTGAGGATAATGGGACCAGGGTTTCCCGGGATAAGGACATTATTCCTGTCAAACGTACGACTTTACGGTCTCAACAACGCAGTGATTACAGTGTGGCTCATTGCGGAAAGCCAGTTACAATGACTGATAGAATGAGAACCTATGCTTCTTGGGACGAAATGTCATTCAACGGTCACGGAGTCTAACCTCTGTCAACTAGCTCGAGGAGGTGATGGGGAGGAGAGTGCGATTGAGATGGTGAAGACAAGAGGAGGAAGAAGAGGAAAAACTCCAGCTCCATCTATACCTGGTCTCTACGGATATCAAAGAATTGATGAGGTGGAGAGGAAGTGATTGATATGATGAAGGAAGAGGAGACGGTTCAGTTCCATACCTGGTCTCTCCGGGTAGGAAAGCGGTGATGGGCAGGTTGTTCTCCTGGGGTGGGCAGACCTGCCCGGGGTGCCAGTTAGCCTTGCAGGCTGAGCAGAACTCCAGGGTGCACACGGCACACTTCACCAGCTGGGGCTGCGCCACCTCCATCTCCTTCAGCTGGCACACTGCCTGGCACGACGACGATGGGCACCACGTCCGGCACGGGTCCAGAAGCACCTCTGTGGTGGCACAAAACCAGGTGTCACCACCAACAGTACTGTATACAGTGACTGCTTCCAAAGCATGGTGACAGGTCATGAGGAGACAGGAGGTCACGAGGTGATTGTCTCTGTGTTCACAAACACACACTTTCAGATGGATATCCATCTGTAATCTATGCAAAAAGCCATTGCAAATCAGAAAGTGTGTGTGTGTGTGTTAACACAGAGACATAGGTGCTATGTGCCAGACGTGGTTTACTACTTTCCTGTTAATTGTTGGCTTGTTTCGTGTCTATTAAAAAAACATATTTTATTTCATGTTTTTGACCTATGCACAAGTACATACTCCCGCAAGGACAAGTGTCATTTGACATAGATCAGTTGGTGCTCCCTTAACACAGCAGCTAAATCAACATCTATTTTTCTCCAATCACCCTATTTAAATGTGATTCTACCAAACTAAAACAAAGTTGGCAGACGCTCAATGTTTGGTCTGTGGCTACAAAACAAGTCCAACCATCCAGTCCCAATGACTAACACACACTGCTTGCCATCACATGGCTCTGTTCTGTTGACTCTCGCATGTTCCTCAGTCTGTTGCTTTTGAACCGAAATGGCAGCCCCCTGCCCCCTGCCCTCCTGTCTGTGCTGCTCTGGCTCTGCGACTCTCCATCCCTGTGTGTCCACAATATGTGTCTGTGTTTGTGCCTTTGAGTGGGTGGAGTACCTTCGAGGCATATGCCATATAGAGTGGGTGTGAAAGTCTGGCTGAGGTTAGCGTGGGAACCCCATGTCACAGATTAGCACATGTCAACATTTTTGATGGTATTTGAGGTTTGTTAATAATAAAAGTTATAAATGTGCTTTATGAGTAGCGTATGACCCTAGGGTGGCAACACATACATTCTAAGTGTTGTTGTTGTTGTTTTTTTTAAATGGGGCTTTGTCCATTCTGATTGTTTTATACTGTTCAATGAAACTTCAAACAAAAGTTGGAATATAATAGGCACTTTGAATAGTGAAAAAAAAATAAGGCCATTGGGACAGGGAAGGAACCAAAGTGTCGGTCAGTGTTTCCCAGTGGACCATAATGAATGCTACATAAAATAAATGGTATCTTACTGCTGCTTTGATGTAGCTAAAATGTCCATGCTTTGCCTATTCCTCTCTTATTTAGAATATACCATTGTGCAAACATGCTGATGTAGGCCTACAACAGCACTGGTATCATTGCTCTGACTAAGTACATTTATCTAGCTGACTAGCCAGATCTGCAGCATTGACCATGAAGACTGATTGCGAGTGGTTGTTGCGACTCGTGGTAGCGCAAAAACTGCTCTCCTTGAATGACAGGGGGCGGGGAATGGTGTGTGTGGAAGGAAAGAGACGACTCAAGTAGCAAACGGGGGAAACAACAAAAACGGACATTATTTCACCATCGAAGAGCCCGGGCGTTAACACATTTAACAAACCAAACATTGAAATATCGTTATACAAGGTAAAGTAAAAACACAAACCGGTTCGTGCATCAATACCGGTCTACAGTGCATTCAGGTATACCGCCCAGCCATACGCCATTCACAGCAGAAAGGCACCCCCTAACACTTCCCAGTGAGACTTTTACGACCTTATTAAATATACAGACAGACAACCACAGATGATGAATTCATAACCGAACACAGGGACTAAATATTAAAGGCTTTGAATTAGGACATTTAGACAGACATACGTATAGATATATACATTCCCCAGCCAGACACAGTGTAGGTCATGATATAGCACTACCTATCCAATTAACATCACTTTAAATGTACCTGAAAAGGCTTTCCCCTCATGCATCTTTGATGGTGGCCGTGTTACACTTTGATACAGAATGTAGGCTAAATCAGAACACAATAAGAAAAAAGGTAGAGGGCTGTCATTGTCCTTCAGGTCAAATTGATATTGGACTCCAGGAAGAGTAGTTTCTGCCTTGGCAGCAGCTAATGGGGATCCCTAATAAATACTAAATGGTGTGGGGAGACAAGGGAGCCAGGTGGGAGCTCAATTACCTACACGCCCCACACGTCTATGAGCAGTGATGCAGTCAGTGCGGTTACTCTCCCACTTACCCCTCTCAAACTGCAGCTTCTTGTATCTCTGCATAATCGCTGTAGCCACTATGCACTCAATCTGCAGGAGAAAGAAGAGGGAGAGTTAGGAACATAATGCCCTTGTGATAGCTTACCAAACGAATACAGGACATGATGCTTTCAGCCACACTACAGTCTGAAGATGATCATTTACAAAACCCCACTCAATTTCAGCATAATTAGGACTAGCCCACCAGTTTTATTCACATGTTCTGTGAGAGGTATATTTGCATACTGGCTACATATACTAAAAGGTTAAATGTAGTCATTATGCAATGATGAAAATAACATTCGGGGGTGGGGGGGTTGAGTGTGAGAACAGTCAATTATGAGTCAAAGACTTATCTGTCACAGCGGCTGGATGAGAGACGCCTCGTCTCTGACTGGTGTGACAAGCCGGGTCCCAGTAAAAGACCAGTGACTTTGATTGATTGGAAACATACGGCCGCCGGCCTCCGAAACAGAGAGTGGGAGGTGAGGCGCAGTGACCTCGGATTGACCTCAAATCGGGGAAGGACACAGACGAGCGGGGCCCATCCACTCTGTATAAAACACGCCGACACGTCTCGAAGGTGGGCCAGAGCTGAGACGGAGCTAAGCCAGACTGGTTTGTTGCAGGTGGTTTTGGAAAAGACGGAGAGCGGTATTCACAGAGAGGGCTAATGTCTGCTCGGCAAGGGACCCCAAATTAAAAACACGGTCCTTCTGCAGGCTCAGAGGCCTCTGGAATGGATGTGGAGGTGTTAGATGTCTTTCACCTAAATAAAGCACATACATTACCTATATGTTCATAGTCATTGAACATGTTCAAAAGGTCTAAATATCAAGAAAAAGTAAATAAGTATATTGGGCCAGGAAAGACACTAATCCCTGATATATTTTTTTATGTCTTTCAAATCCACGACGGCCACTTGAAATGAATTGGTTTTGGTCATCAATGCTAATATTAGCAGTTGATAGCAGCGGCTTAGTAAATAAATCTGAAGAGTGAATTAATCTTGGCCCATACAAGTTTAAAGGTAAGGAGACTAACTATTTCTGTAACTATCCCTTTAAATTGGAACTTTCCACTTCCCCCGCATGTGTAAATAACTACCGTACTAACTGTAAATATGGAGGAAAAGAAAATACTT
The DNA here is from genome assembly GCF_002021735.2 of Oncorhynchus kisutch. Lineage (NCBI taxonomy): Eukaryota > Metazoa > Chordata > Actinopteri > Salmoniformes > Salmonidae > Oncorhynchus > Oncorhynchus kisutch. The sequence continues at coordinate 38,233,939 of NC_034187.2, forward strand.
AAATATGTATTATTTTTACCTGAAGTACATTCTGAGAGTATTCAGACCCCATGACTTTTCCCCCCATTATATAACGTTACAGCTGTATTCTAAAACAAATCAAATATGTATTTTTTTACATCAATCAACACACGATACCTTTTTTAGAAATGTTTGCAAATGTATTAATTTTTAAAACAGAAATACCTTATTGACATAGGTATTCAAACTCTTTGCTATGAGACTGAAACTTGAGCTCCGGTGTATCCTGTTTCCATTGATCATCCTTGAGAGGTTTCTACAACATGATTGGAGTCCACCTGTGGTAAATTCAATTGATTGAACATGATTTGGAAAGGCACACACCTGCCTATAGAAGGTCCCATATTTGACAGCGCATGTCAGGGAAAAAAACAAGGTCGAAGGAATTGTCTGTAGAGCTGCCTGCAGAAATGAAGGTCACCAAGAATACAGTGGCCTCCATTATTCTTAAATAGAAGAAGTATGCAACCACCAAGACTATTCCTAGAGCTGGCCGCCCAGCCAAACTGAGCAATCGGGGGAGAAGGGCATTGGTCAGGGAAGTGACCAAGAACCCAAATGGTCACTCAGAGCTCCAGAGTTCCTCTGTTGAGATGGGAGAACCTTCCAGAAGAACCATCTCTGCAGCACTCCACCAATCAGGCCTTTATGGTAGAGTGGCCAGACGGAAGCCACTCCTCAGTAAAAGGCAAGACAGCCCGCTTGGAGTTTGCCAAAAGGCACCTAAAATAGTCTCAGATCATGAGAAACAAGATTCTCTGGGTCTCATGAAACCAAGATTAAAGTCATTGGCCTGAATGCCAAGGGTCGCGTTTGGAGGAAACCTGGCATTATCCCTACAGTGAAGCATGGTGGTGGCAGCATCAGTTTTTGCTTTGTCATTATGGGGTATTGTCTGTAGATTGAAGAGGATCATCTGTCTGTGCTGAACAAAGGGGGAGCCCCATACGCACTGAGCCTGGCCAACCATCTGTAAGGAGAGCAGTCTTATCAGTCTGCTGAGGCTTTCCTCAGTGAAAGCAAGAAGTACTACGGCGCCGAGTTGGAGGCCCAGTGCAGAGGGGGGGGGGGGGGGGGGTACGTATAAAGCTGGGTGCAGAAATAGAGTGTAAAATGAATTACCTGACGGGAGGGGACTTTCAACTATTTAACAAAACTAGAGTTGGTGACTGCAATCTACTTCAAGGGCAAGTGGAGAGAGGCATTTGAGGAGTCCATTGACGGAGAAGATCAGGTTCAAAGTGAGCAAGATTTAGAAACTGCCTGTGGAAAATATGAAAATGACAATCAATGTCCACTTTCAGATTCTGGAGATGCCCTATGAAGGAACTAAGGTGAGCATGCTCATTATGCTCCCTGACGAGGGCTGGAGAAGCTGGACTTCACCACTGGGCTGGAGAAGCAGCTCACATGAGAGAACTTTGCGACGGGGCCAGTGAGGATCCAGTACATGGAGGCACGAGCGTAACATCCACAATGTAAGTTGGATGAGACCTACAACCTGAATGACATTTTGTCTAAGACGGGCATAGTTGACACCTTAGACTGGTCTAGCGACTTCTCAGGCACGTCGCCCGATGACGACCTGCAGTTGGCTGGAGTGGTGAAAAAGGCCTTTGTAGACGTGAACGAGCAGTGCAGAAAGGCCGGCTGCCATCACCACTAGCTTGTTTGAATAATATGACTTATTTTCTTCTTTTTTGGAAACCTAAAGTACACACCTTCAAAGCCGACTGCCCCTTTTTTGTTCTTCATCCGCCACAACGACACACAGAAAATCCTCTTCTGTGGCGACTAGTGTTCCCTTACGGCTTTACCAAAGAATGGTGAAGTTGAGGGGCTTTGGTCACAATGGTTTTCCTTGATGATCTGATGGTATACATGGAATGCATTGTGCCTCACTATGAAATAGTCAGAGCCAGGTCCCGGATCTGTTTGTTCTTGCCAACTCCATTGCTCAATGTCAAGCCGATCAATGGCATGACAATGAATGACAAGAAGTTGATGTGACAAACCAGACTGGCCCTCAGGCTAGTTTCCTCTATCATGTCTGTTGCGTTGTGTCTGTGTAACCTCCCTGTTGTCGTCTTGATACGAACACATTTTATGAAAGAAACGTCTGTCAATTCTGCATGGATTCTGTTTTGTTGCTGTAAAATGCAAGCATCAAGTCCAGTAAAATCATATGCAATTATCCTCCGACTTGCCACAACTTTTGTGTATTGTGATCATGAATTCACTCAAATGAATTATGAAGATGTGTATGTGCGTAATGTTGTAAGAAAGGTTTTACTACAATTAAGCAACTGTTCACTGGAAATAAGCGCCAGCTGAAGTGTGAGGGTACTGTTTCTCATTCAATGTATCAATATCATAATTATATCTTCCCCTCAAATCAAAGGATTAACAGTAAAATACAAATAGTTGGAAATAATACCTCATTTTCCAACAAGTGTCCTCGTTTTGGACAGGCAGAGTCTGGACAGCTAATTGCAGTTTCAAGGCCCTCTTTGATCAGGAGTTCCACATACTGCTTCAGGCACTGAAAGAAAAAGGGGGGGGGAGGGGAGCATAACATTGACCTCATTCTATGGCCGCGCAGTCAATCAGAAAAATGTGTAGGCATATTGTGTGGTGCGATGACAAACTCCACTGTGCCTTTCCCTCTCTGAAACCCATAGTAGATGTTCTCTGCTTTTGGCATTGACTATTCATTCTGCTATCCATTTCTTTATGTACAGTGTCTACTTAGCTGAAGAGAAGCATGCTAACCACATAACATCCTAATGAAAGTATTTTTTAAAAATGAATGAGATAAAGATAGAGGGACTTCTAAACTAAGGCTCCTCTCAGCTACAAGATGTACGCTTGCATTGTGGTACAAATCCTGTCCAAACTAAAAAGCCATTGCTCTTTTCATAGCTATGATTGAGCTCCAGTGAACAGGAACGGTATAATCAGAATCTGTTAATGGCGCGATGCTTCACTGTTCAAATAGGCCATTGTCGTAAAACAAGTACAGCACACCTGATATTTATCACTGAGTTATTGACTTTTTATGCCTCATTATTTTTATGGTTCGGGAAAACAAATGGTTTTTCATGTTTTGTATTTCTCCCACCCTCCAAACACTGAGTGGCGAGAAAAATAGCATGATTCATATTAAGGCGGAGGGATAAGAGGGGCTGAGTTTTCAAGCATGTTTAGACATTTCCCATGCTGGCAGAGTCATGGCTGTGGTACCAGCTTGCTTGTCAGGTCAAATGTCCATTTGCCTCTCTGAATTCATGCAACCGGACATCAGTCCAGATTGACTGCAGGAGAAATGGTAGTTCACTGTAGTTTAATGACATGTAAACACTGGAAGATACAAGTTATATTTCTGTCCATGCAATGCAAACAAAATAGCAAGATCAGGAAGTCGAGAAGGGATTTAAAGTTGCAGTGAGATTTCAGATTTACCCTGGTAGGCGGACCATGCACTTACGTGTGTAGGAGTTGCTCACTCCCAATAGGTACTAGATCTAAGTATTAACTAAGTATGTGAGGTACAGTGGGGTCCGGAATGATTGGATCCCTTGATAAAGATGAGCAAAAAAAGACTGCATAAAATAAATAATACTAATACTGAGATGCATTGTATTGTATGCACATTATTTTATATTAATACAATTTCTCAGAGAAAGAGATTGTCTAAAAAGTATTATCAAAATTATTGGATCGCCTGTTTCTAATACTCCAGCAGCCTCACCCTGTGAGGATTAAGACTCTGAGCCTTGAATATATTTTATATGACACACATGATTTTTGTTAACTAGTAAATAGTAGCCTACAGCAAAGTGTGTTTAAATCATTTCTAACTTGTTAACAATGTCTGCTAATTATTTTTTGCTACCATGTGGGTTTTAGCTTGCTTGAGCCTGCTAACTGAGGAGTGTTAATTGGACCTGTTTCATGTTTTTTTTCTAATCTTAACATGAAAATGCCACGGGCACCATCTGATGTGTGGAGACATTTCACTGCAGCTAATGTAGAAGGAAAAGCTTTGTACATTTGCAAATACTGTACCAAATCATGTGAAGAAGAATGGAACAAAGCTGCAGAATCATCTGGCCAAGTGCATAAAGTTGCCTCAGCGGTCACAACTAGCAACCTCTGACAAAAGTCCCTCCACTTCTATTCGAGGTGAAAAGGATGAATCAGAGACCTTATCGACAGCAACAGCTCATGGTCCTCCTGGAATCAGAAGTTATTTTGACTCAATGGAGGAACACAGTCAGATAAATTCTGATGAATGTCTTACTCGAGCTGTGTATGCAACTGGTTCACCTCTGATGCTCACAGGCAACGTGTATTGGTAGAGATTTCTGAATGTTCTTCGCTCAGCATACACCCCTCCAGCCAGACATGCTTTATCTACTAATTTGCTGGATGCAGAGTTCAAGTGAAGGTCAAGAAAATCATAGAGAAAGTAGACTATTGCAGTCATCTCTGATGGGTGGGCAGGGAATAATTAACTACATAATTTCTATCCCTCAACCAGTATTCTACAAGAGCACAGTCACAAGGGACAACAGACACACCAGTCTCTACATTGCAGATGAGCTGAAGGCAGTCATCAATGACCTTGGTCCACAGAAGGTATTTGTACTGGTGACAGACAATGCTGCGAACATGAAGGCTGCTTGGTCTCAAGTGGAAGAGTCCTACGCTCACATCACATCCATTGGCTGTGCTGTTCATGCATTGAATCTGCTCCTCAGGGACAGCATGGCAATGAAAACAATGGCTACACTCTACAAGAGAGCCAAGGAAATGGTTATCAAGTTAAAGCAGCAATCTACCCCACCAAGCAAAGTGAGCAGAATAAGAGCACCACATTGAAGCTGCCCAGCAACACCTGTTGGGGTGGTGTTGTCATCATGTTTGACAGTCTCCTGGAGGGGAAGGAGGCTCTCGAAGAAATTACCATATCACTGCCGATATGGACAGCCCCATCATGAGGATCCTCCTGGATGATGTATTATGGGAGAGTGGTAAGCAGCCTTAAACTCCTGAAACCTATAGCAGTAGCCATTGCATGGAGACAATGCTATCCTGTCTGATGTTCAGACTCTGCTTGCAGATGTAAGAGAAGAAATCCATACTGCCCTGCCCACTTCACTGTTGCTCCAAGCGGAGTACACCGCAGTTCTGAAATGCATCAAAAAGCGTGAAGACTTCTGCCTGAAGCCCATATAAGCCACAATGTACATGTTGAACCGCAAGTATGCAGGCAAGAGCATCCTGTCTGGTGCAGAGATCAACAAGGTCTATGGTGTCATCACTACCGTGTCTCGCCACCTTGGCCTGGATGAGGGCAAGGTTCTTGGCAGTCTGGCGAAGTACACTTCCAAGCAAGGGCTTTGGGATGGAGATGCAATATGGCAGTCGTGCCAAAATATCTCATCAGCCACCTGGTGGAAGGGACTTTGTGGATCTGAGGCTCTTTCCCCTGTTGCCTCCATCATTCTCCAAATCCCACCAACATCAGCCGCATCAGAGCACAACTGGTCCTTGTTTGGGAACACACACACACCAAAGCACGCAACAGGTTGACAACAGGGTTTAAAAATTGGTGGCCATCCGGCAAATTTTGGGCTTTTTGAGCCTGACAACGAGCCATCCTCAACTGGGTTGGAAAGTGACAGTGAAGATGAGGCCTCATAGTCTGATGTTCAAGAGGTGGACATTGAGGAGGTCCAGGGAGAAGACATGGAAGCCTGAGAGGAAGACAACCAAAGCTTTCATTTCTTGAGTATCATTTTACAGATGTATGTTGAAAACTTTTTGGGGAGATGTGACGGATCATTGGAGATCATTCAATATCCCTTTCTTTTGTTGTTCAGTGAAATCATCTCATGTGAAGAGTCAACTAATTGAATTAAAGTTCAATTTGTAACTAAAAATTATATTAGAAGGATTTAATCATTTGCAATTATGTCTACTTAAGATAAGGTCAAATGTTTATATTTCTGTCTCCATATGATATGGTAAATATATCTAATGCAAAAACATAATATTTACTAACTTAATATTAATTTGCATATATTTCCATGGAAAGTTTACACCTCTGAATATTCCCCAAAATGTGCAACCTGAGCTGCATGTGGGACATAACTCCACCAGTCATATTTATGATACAAGTTATGAAGATTAAACTTTTTTTTTTTTTCTCTCCAATTAGTAAATTTGAGTTTAACCACAATATTTATTGTATTATTTGTTCGGTCCTTTCTCGTGGATTAAATTGAAATCTCAACAAACTGTCTATGGCTTGTTTTAAAAATAGCGATATTTGGGAGATTATTTCCTTTTCAAATAACTGAAAGTGAGAGGTTGTAATCTGAATAAAGGGTAAAAGGCCATTCTTGAACATGGGGTGAGACATTCTTACTAATTTGCTATACAGAATCTTTCCAGATCCATGATATCCTTCATCTGTGTTAATGGAGTGCCCTCTTCAACATTCTTTTATTTTAAAAACAGGTTTTCAATGGGGTTCAAGTCCAGAGACTGATTTTGTGGTCAATTAACAATTTATTTGTGGATTTTGATGTGTGCTTTGAGTTAATGTCTTGCGGCCAAGCTTCAGCCCACCCACCCACCCACACAGTGCATTGGAAAAGTATTCAGACCCCTTGATTTTTTCCACATTTTTTTACGTTACAGCCTTATTCTAAAATGTATAAAAAATTTAAAAAAATACTTCAATCTACACACAATACCCCATAATGAAAAAAGCAAAAACAGGTTTTTAGAAATACCTAGTATTCAGACCCTTTGCTATGAGACTTGAAATTGGGCTCAGGTGCTTCCTGTTTCCATTGATCAGCCTTGAGATGTTTCTACAACTTGATTGGAGTCCACCTGTGGTAAACTCAATTGATTGGACATGACATGGAAAGACACACCTGTCTATGTAAGGTCCCACAGTTGACAGTGCATGTCAGAGAAAAAAATCAAACCATGAGGTTGATGGAATTGTCCGTTGAGCTCTGAGACAGGATTGTGTCAAGGCACAGATCTGCAGAAGGGTACCAAAAAATGTATGCAGCACTGAAGGTTCCCAAGAACAATGATTGTTCCCAAGAATAATCATTCTTAAATGGAAGAAGTTTAGAAAACGCCAAAACTTGTCCTAAAGCTGGCTGCCCGGCCAAACTGAACAATCGGGTGAGAAAGGCCTTGGTCAGGGAGGTGACCAAGAACCCAAAGGTCACTCTGAATTCCTCTGTGGAGATGAGAACCTTCCAGAAGGACAACCATCTCTGCAGCACTCCACCAAATCAGGCCTTAGTAGAGTGGCCAGACAGAAGCCACTCCTCAGTAAAAGGCACATGACAGCCCGCTTGGAGTTTGCCAAAAGGCATGTAGAGGACTCTCAAACCATGGAAAACATTCATTCTCTGGTCTGATGAAACCAAGATTGAACTCTTTGGCCTGAATGCCAAGCGTCACATTTGGTGGAAACCTGGCACCAGCCCTATGGTGAAGCATGGTGGTGGCAGTATCATGCTGTGGGGATGTTTTTCAGCGACAAATAAACTCCCCAAATATAGGTGCGCCAAGCTTGTAGCATCATACCAAAGAAGATTTGAGGCTGTAATTGCTGCCAAAGGTGCTTCAACAAAGTACTGAGTAGAGGGTCTGAATACTAGGTCAAATGTGATCAGTTTTTATTTTTAATACATTTGCAAAATCTTCTAAAAACCTGTTTTTGCTTTGTGACTAGTTAACTGACTAGTTTTGCTACTCTGCATCCTTATTTGAGTTGATAGATGTAAACAAGGCTCACTTTATTTACTCCGTTTGTTGACTTGAATATGAATTTGATTAAAAACTATTACATTTTGTAATCCATAAAAACGGTTATGCCGATTATTTAATTTTGATGACGGTCTTCATCCATAAATCAGCGGTTACACGATTACTGAGCCAGCCCTAATGCATACAGAGGACATTTTGATAAGATGGGTAAAAGACGATGAAAGGGCACTCACTAGTGTACAGAAGACACACTGGCACTGAGTAATGGTGGTCATCTGCTCCAGCGGGAACTCTCCAAGGCAGAGTTTGCAGGAGACCAGCGGGTCCAGTGCCAGGTCCCAGGTGGGCCGATACCTGGCTGTGGTCATCTTGCCTGGCACAGAGCTGACAGAGAGAGAGAGAGAGAGAGAACGAGGGGAGTTAAAGATGTAGGTTGGCTAATGTTTGTTGTTTCACAGACTACAAAAAGGACACGGACATGATATTCACGAGGTGTGAATGAAGCTAGCTCAATATGAGCATGTATACATGATCTGTCCCTAATCCAAGGCATGCACATATTTTGCTGTGATAATATGCATTGGCCAAAAAGGCTTACTGAGTTGTGTCCAAGTGAGGACACATTAGAGACACAGGCTAATGCAGAGTGACACCAGCTCTTTGCGTAAATGTCCCTGGTCAGTAACTATCATTTCCATTCTGTTCTGGTTGCTCACAGACAGAGAATCCATTTAGGGCCCTTTAAAATGTGTGATGCGGAGAACACGGACAGAATCACGGAATCCAGACATTAAAACGGAATTCAACAATAGCATTGAACTTAGTAGGGATCAACTAAATGCATTGAAAATGTAGGGAAACGGGGATACCTAGTCAGTTGTACAACTGAACGCATTCAACTGAAATGTGTTTCCGCAAAAATGTATTACATTTGCCCAAGTTTATCATAAAATATGAACAGTGATTCAAATTTCCAGCAACTTTCTGAAGAGGCAACGAGAATCCCCCCCCCCGGGGGCTGTGTATGTAAGGGCGCACATCTACCACTTTGTGTAGCCGTTAGCGATGATGCTAATGAAAATTCTTCTGGTAGATGGAAAGGCTTTCCCAAAAAACCTTCTCAATTGAATGTTAACTATAAAGTAGACTATGCCTACCTGGCAGAATAATACCATGATTATTTGTCTCAATCCAATGGGTATTTTGTTTTGAAAAGTCTACCATCACATACAAAACATCAAAACAACAGCCCCTTGCTAGGGAATTAAAGGGTAACTACACCCAAAACTCTAAATTTCTCAGTTCTCCTAGACCTCAAAAGTCTTCTCCTGAAGTGGTTTAAGCTTGGTTGTAGACTTAGAACATCCAATTTAATCGATTTTCTATTAACAATTGTGATTTTCAGAAAACAGAAACCTGGGAAAACGAAACGGAGAAATTTTTAATTTTGGGAAAAACTGAACGGAATCAGTAAAAAATTTTTTATAGAGCCCTAAATAAATACATCTCAAAACAAACAGTCCTGCAGCAAGCGTCTTGTTCCCCCATACGATAAAAGCATTCATATTAAAATAACACTTTCCCTTTCCAGTCATGTCTATTTGGAGAAAGGGGTTTATTTTGGGCCACCTCAACTCTGACTCCCACTGCCTTTCTTCCACTGTGGATGAGAGCGGAGGCGGCGAGATAGAGAGACACAGAAAGAGAGAGAGAGAGCACAGAGTGGCTTAATGTCTCTGAGTGTTTACAGGAAGTGCCCCCATGCAGGCAACGTCAACACTGTCAAACTCTCCCATTGCTGCTAGGCAACTGGGGGGGGGGGGGGGGGACGAGGGAGATTAGGAGAGGCCGACCAAATAAATAGTAGTTACTGCTTAGGCAAGTGAACGCTAACAGAATAGTGTCCCTCTCAGAAACCTAAAAAGGGAAGGAGGTGGAGGAGGAGGGAAAGGGGGAGGGGCTGCTGTGGGGGATGGGAATGAGTAAAGCAAGCCCAACGCTGTCTACATGTGCTGCGGGGAGATAACTTGTCCTGACCTGTGCTAGGGGCTGACTGACAAGTGTGTGTCAACAAGGTCAACACGCTGCATGGGAAGTCACCAAAACCACCCTGTGTCTACTAGGCAAAAACATGGAGACAACACAGACAAGATGAAGAGTTGTGGGAATCATTATGTGATAAATTATTATTACTGAAATGGGCACTTCCTAATTAAAAAGTGATTCCCCTTGATTTGTGGACTCTGGTCTTCCCCTCAGCTCAGTGGAGGCAACCAGGTTGTGTGTGTGTGTGTGTGAGAGAGAGAGAGTGTGAGTGTGTGAGAGGGAAAGAGAGCTTGAGGAGAGCCTCCCCTCTATCCATTAGCGTAGTACACTGGGCCTGCTTTCATCAGGACGGGCAGCGAGGCTAGCCAGGAGCTCTAAAAGCCAGTACTCTACACAGAATCAGACCAGCGGTGTCAAGAGAAGACCCACTGGCTGCTCAGTGAATACCTGCCATGGCCAGCTGAGACGGCAGCAAGTGGGAGCGGAATCCCATTAGCACTATAGGTAGCCATATCATTGACGAAATGCTACGTGCATTATACGGCAGTCTTTACAGCGAGAGCCTCACTGAAGAGGTTGTGTGGGTCTGTTACGGTAGTACCAGGTAGATGGATGGGCCATAATACAGTACCATAAAGCTTCCTCCTCCTTTGTTTCCACCACCGTCTCTGTATTGCTTAGGCTAAGGTTCACAATGAGAGTCAAGAAGGACAAAGGAGCGTTTCCTAAGGCGAGCCAGACGAGTGGAAAAGAGCAGAATTGTCTTGACAAAAAGGTGGTGCAATGCGAAAGGGAGCACTCCCACCGCTGCATTATTTACAAGGAGGTCCATTATCGCTCAGTGAGAAAAGAAAACACACACACACACACACACCAAAATGCATCTCGGCTCCCTGCTTTATGAAACGCATGTCTGGCAGGTCACATGTCGGCACCAAATCAATGCGCAGGGTGCCGTAAAGTGAACATGGTGAACCACTGCTAGACGAGGAAGTTACCAGTCTTATCATATAGATGAACTAAACGGAGTGGGAGTGAAGAGTCTGGTGTAGCAGCCTAAGCTTCCAACCACATCTGCCCCCTGGCAACAGGGGTTAGCGATTGCAAAAAAATAACACTAATATATAAGGGGGGGAGGGTCAGAATTCTGACAACAGAGTGTGATTTTGTGCGTGTGTCTACATTTTGTAGTGTCCCAGGGGGGGTTTGAGGGAAGTTCTATCATTCTGTTACTATTACTGCACAGAATGTGTGTCTCTGTCTCTGTCAGCGTTGAACTCTTCCATAACATATTACGTGAGCAGCCTAGATAGTGAATGTGTACAGTAGAGAGTAGGGCTGTATGGAAAGTGGAGCAGTGGGCCTTTCTGAGATGAGCGAGCCAAGTAGGCCATCTATAAGTGGACGTATCCTGTACAGTTTATAATGAGCTACAGTATCCCTACGGTCTCTACACAATTCACCTTCCGTCAGAGGAAAATGGGTCATCTTCAAAATGGATAGTCCATGACCCGTGTTATGATATGCAGAAACACATGACACTTCATCAAATAGGCCTCGTCGAACCTCCCTTTCGTTCTCAACCCATCTGTCACTGCCCTCTACCATTGAGACCACGGAATAGCCGAGCTCTGCATTAGAATCGATGCGATACGGCGCTGCCATCGCTCGTTAATATCAATATTAAAACGCCTACTCGGCCGCGATGCAGACGGAGACTGGTCAAGAACGGCTCTCATGTGAACCTAGCAGCTTTCTCTGTAATTACATAATGTCATATCAAACTGGGTTGCGTAAGGTCTATTTATACTCTACCTAGGCTAATGTGAGAGAATGCTTATGACTGCAGCCTCCCAGAGCGGATGCACTCTGTGCTCCACACTCCAAACGCAGGTTCACTTTTGTGAAACGGCCAAGCCACAAGCCCTCGTCGTGCGTTTGTGCAAAATGCAGGGTCTTTGATGGTGGATAGGGGTACTTTCTCAAAGAGACCAAAGCGCTGTTAAACAACTGATGACCTGCCCCTGGTCAATTCAACATTTGAAGGACAAAAATAAAAAAAATAGAAAAAAAACACAGGCAAAAATGTCTTAGAGATGGAATCAAATTATTTGTCACATGCACTGAATACAACAGGTGGAGACCCTACCTGAAATGCTTACTTACCAACAATGCAGTTACGAAAAATAAGAGTTAGGAAAATAGTTACTAAATAAAGTTTAAAAAATATATATTTTTAAAATCACAAATAAGTAACACAATAAAATAACAATGAGGCTATATACAGGGAGTACAGGTACTGAGTCAATGTGCAGGGGTACAGGTTAGTCTAAGTAATTCAGTTAATATGTACATGTAGGTAGAGGTAAAGCAAAAATACATAGATGTTAAAATTCGAGTAGCAGTAGCATAAAAAAAATCTATATAGTCTGGGTAGCCATTTGATTACCTGTTCAGTTCAGCAGGCTTATGGCTTGGGGGTAGAAGCTGTTAAGGAGCCTTTTGGACCTAGACTTGACACTCTGGTACCGCTTGCTGTGTGGTAGCAGAGAGAACAGTCTATGACTAGGGTGGCTGAAGTCTTTGACCATATTTAGGGCCTTCCTCTGACACTGCTTGGCATAGAGGTCCTGGATGGTCCAGGAAGCTTGGCCCCAGTGATGTACTGGACCGTACAACCTACCCTCTGTAGCACCTTTCGGCCGAGCAGTTGCCATACCAGGAGATGATGCAACCATGCTCTCGATGGTGGAGTTGAAGAACTTTGAGGATCTGAGGACCCATGTCAAATATTTTCAGTCTCCTGAGGGGGAATAGGTGTTGTCGTGCCCTCTTCACAACTGTCTTGGTGTATGATAGTTTGATGGTGATGTGGACACCAAGGAACTTGAAGCTCTCAACCTGCTCCACTACAGCCCCGTCAATGTGAATGGGGATGTGCTCGGCAATCCTTTTCTTTGACCTCCTCCCCATAGGCGGTCTCATTGTTGTCAGTGATCAGGACTACCAACGTTGTGTCATCTGCAAACTTGATGGTGTTGGAGTCGTGCTTGGTCACACAGTTGTGGGTGAACAAGGAGTATAGCAGGGGACTAAGTACACACGCCTGAGAGGCCACCATGTTGAGGATCAGCCTGGCAGACGTCAGGAAGTTCAGGATCACATTGCAGAGGGAGGTATTTAGTCCCAGGATCCTTAGCTTAGTGATGAGCTTTGAGGGCACTATGGTGTTGAACGCTGAGCTTTAGTCAAAGAACAGCATTCTCAGGTAGGTGTTGCTTTTGTCCAGGTAGGAAAGGGCAGTGTGGAGTGCAATAAAGATTGCATCATCTGTGGATCTGTTGGGGCGGTATGCGAATTGGCGTACATGTCTTGGTAATCCGTCTGGTGAATGTTGACCTGTTTAAAGGTTCTTACTCACATAGGGTACGGAGAGTATGATCACACAGTTGTCCGGAACAGCTGGTGCTCTGATGCAGGCTTCAGTGTTGCATGCCTCGAAGCACGTATAGAAGTAATTTAGCTTGTCTAGTAGGCTCATGTCACTGGGCAGCTTGCGTCTGGGCTTCCCTTTTTAGTCCATAATAGTTTGCAAGCCCTGCCACATCTGACGAGCATCAGAGCCGGTTTAGTAGGATTCAATCTTAATCCTGTATTGACGCTTTGCCTGTTTGATGGTTCATCGGAGGGCATAGTGGAATTTCTTAAACGTCCGGGTTAGTGTCCCACTCCATGAAAGCGGCAGCTCTACCTTTTAGCTCAATGCCGATTTTGTCAGTAATTCATGGCTTCTGGTTGGGGTATGCATGTGCAGACACTGTGGGGACGACATCATCGATGCACTTATTGATGAAGCTGGTGACCGATGTGGTGTACTCCTCAATGCTATCAGATGAATCCAGGAACATATTCCAGTCTGTGCTAGCAAAACAGTCCTTAGCTTAGAATCTGCCCAGTTCCGTATTGAACGAGTCACTGGTACTCCCTTCTTTAGTTTTTGCCTGTAAGTAGGAATCAGGAGGATAGAATTATGGTCAGATTTGCCAAATGGAGGGCGAGGGAGAGCTTTGTACGGGTCTCTGTTCTTTCCTTTGGTTGCACGTGACATGCTGGTAGAAATGAGGTCAAACGGATGTAAGTTTTCCTGTATTAAAGTCCCTAGCCACTAGGAGTGCCACCTCTGGATGAGCATTTTCTAGTTTGCTTATGGCCTACAGCTCACTGAGTGCAGTCTTAGTGCCAACATCGGTTTGTTGTGGTAGACAGCGACAAATAAATATAGAAGTGATACAATTACTGCTGAAAGTGCTTGTTGTTTCCTACTGAAGTGAACACTCTGGAGCAGTGCAAAAAAGGAAAGCTGTCATTCTTAGGAGAGTTATCCATTGTCTTCCACTGCAGAGGGAATGTGAAAAGAAGCAACAAGGTTGGTGTGCATTCAGCCAGAGGGGGAATGAATGGCAGTTGAGATGGTTGGAACCATGCTTATGATGTAACCTTCAGGGAAATGGTTTCTGGGTTTATCACGCAGTGAAATGAAAAGTATTTTTTTGCTCTCGCAAATGGCCGTATCAATGAAGTGCAGATAGGAACATAGAGGCTGCCACTAATCTCATTGAACATTTAGCCTCTGTAAGCTCCCACTTACTGGAAGTTCCTCAACACCAAACACATATTAGGTCGTGATCATAGTGAGAGTCCAAAACTCGTTCGAGTCCAAACCACAAAACTAAAATGACAAACAGGCTAGGTTCATTCTTAAAAGTCTAAACTGACATATGGAATTGTTTTAAGATGGTCATACTATGGATCTTAGGACCCCTTTAGGTATCAAAAATGTTTCATCATTCGCTATCGACAAAGGTCAGTGGGGAATAAGTTGTGATGGTGTCACGACTTCGACCGAAGGGGGCTCCCCTTCCCGTTCTGATGGCGCTCGGTGGTCGTCGTCGCCGGCCTACTAGCTGCCACTGATTCTTTCCTCCCCCTCCTTATGTGTTTATTGGTTACACCTGTTTTGAGTTTGTTGTAATTAGTTGGGCTTTTTTAGTCAGCCTGTTTCTTTGTGTGGGATTAATTATTGTAACCTTTGTGTTTGGTGTAGACGAACGTGTTGGTTTATGTTCGTGTAGTTTGCTGGACAGTTTTCGTCCCCCGTGTACGGGGCATTTATTTTGAGCACCCAGTGTCTCGTGGGGTGGCCGTTGTTCACCGTGTGTGCATTAAAAGAGCACTATATTGAACTCTGTTTCCTGCGCCTGACTTCCCACTCACGACACCCAGAACGTTACAGATGGACTACTTTCAGGAGGACGATCGTACCATGCTGACTCTCTGACTCTGAGAATGAGGAAATCCCTGATTTTGGTAAAAACATTTTAATTGAAGTAGACATTGTAGAGTCTTCTGATGACAGCGATGGGGAAGAAACAGCGATCAACGGCATTGTCACAGAAGAAATTGACAGAGTTTGGAAATCAGTGGAATGTCTGGTAGAAGCATAGTATTATATGGAGATGAATTCAATTCTGGCGTTTGACTGCAAATGCAGAGGGATTCGAAAAGGGAACACAGAAGGCTGTTGTATAAAACACCTGTCTCCGGATTACATCTTCAAACTATGGGCAACCATGGCATCCATGACAGAGAGGGAGAAATATTTTATGATTATTATGGCATTGCACACAATCAGTGTGAACCAGAGTGACTTGACACAACGGGCCAAGCAAGCTGTACAAACAAAATGGAACACAGGATGTCTTATTTAATGAAAGGGGTTGCGGTTTGCCGTGAAGCATTCATCCATGTCTACGGGTAAGAGTCCAGCTACAGTTTCAGATATTATACAATTCAAATTTTGTCAGAAAGTTGTTTTCATTTCAAGTTAAATCTTACTGTTAGCTAGCTAGCTGATGTTGGGTGGCTGGCTCGCTAGCTAACATTCGCGTTAAGTGTATGATCTGTGTAGTAATATTGTCTCAGAAAGCCATTCGCATTGCTAGTAAAAGCCTAATGTTAGCTAGCTAACATTGAACCTATTTGGTTAACTTTAGCTAGCTATGACAATCTGTTTGTTTTGCTAGTACTCCATGGATTGGGATTATGGTAAATTGTTACATGTTCATTTCTTACTGTTAGCGAGCTAGCTACATGTCTAAACAAAAAGACCAAGTTAAAGCACACTGTTAGCTAGCTAGCTGACATTAGATGGCTGGCTCGCTAGCTAACATTGTGTATGATCTGTGTAGTTATATTATATCAGCAAGCCATTTGCATTGCTAATTATAGCCTAATGTTAGCTGGGGGAAGTTCACAGTCATCAGCACTATCTGCAGTGCCTCTATCCACATTCTATCCACATAACTCTCTCCTAACACACACGCCATACGTTGCCGCTACCATAAATTTGTATATCCTAATGTGGGTATAGACAAAAGAGCTCTCCAGTGGGTGTACCAAAACATTCAATGGTCATTTTCTCAAAGTGGTGTTACAAGTTTATCATCAACTTTCAAAGCAGAATTACTTTCCCATTGTATATCATTTTATCCAATGTTAAAACAGTCAAAAAGAAACCATAAGAAACAAGGTTTTAAAGTGTTTGTCCTTTATCTAGGAGATATAAGGTCAGGAAATATTTAACCCCTTTTTTTGGGGTAAGCACAAAACTACTTTCATACTTCCAGTCATTTTTAAAAACCGGAAACATGTTACCTTCAGATGGGTCCCGTGACACTTTTGGGGGTCGTAAGCAAAACGCATTTGTAAGAATCTCCCTTTTCCATAGAGTGGTCATAATAGCTTTTGTAGGTCAAACCGTTCGGACGCGACAGACGTTTAGTGAGAATACCTATTTTTCGGGATGTCTCATGGTCTGACAAACACCACTCCGGTAGCGGTGCACTGAGGAAGCCAGAGGGGGGAAAAAAACATATTACGGACCACTAAACAACCATTGATTTAGAACCACGGAGAGTTCAGAACCATGTATGCTCTCGATGCAATGTGATTGGAGTTGGCGTCAGTCCAAACTGGCTTCCCTTGATACTTTGTTTTGGATGCACCAGGACCAATGACAGATGAGCTCACTCAGTTTAGCGCAACGCTGATGAGCTATTGCTTTATACTTTTTTTTGTTATCAAGGGAGGTCTAATGCTCGCTGGATCTCCTTGCATTCAATGCTACGGGTGGCAACAATGTCAATCTTTTTGAGCAGACAGCATCAGATAGATGGCCTACACATACAAAGACAGAGTGGTGGTATTTCTCTTGCTTGGATGCTGTCACCGGTGAGATATAACTTTCAATTCAATTCCCCCTATGGTGGGTCCCCAGATCAATTCCAACCCCCCCCCCCCCCCCCCAAAAAAAAAAAATCCGTTGGGTATTTAAATACTGTTGAAGTGTTAGAATATACAAGATGCAATTTCGAAATTTGGTTTAGCATATATCAACTAGCCAACGTCAGCTAAGTATTTTTAGATTGGTAAGTTAGCTGGCTAGACTCTAAAATTGTAGTAATCATGGTCGAATTTAAAACTGGGGGGGCC
This sequence comes from Oncorhynchus kisutch, assembly GCF_002021735.2. NCBI lineage: Eukaryota > Metazoa > Chordata > Actinopteri > Salmoniformes > Salmonidae > Oncorhynchus > Oncorhynchus kisutch. Next base: position 38,251,366 of record NC_034187.2, read on the forward strand.
AGATTGATTTTGTTAGTCAGTCACTCTCACCAATACAATACATGGCCGGAAGTACGTGGACACCTGCTAGATGAATATCTCACTCCAAAATCATGAGCATTAATATGGAGATGGGTCCCACTTTTTCTGCTATAACAGCCTCCACTCTTCTGGAAAGGCTTTCCATGATAGATGTTGGGAAGTTGTTGCAGGTACTGATGTTGGGCAATTAGGCCAGGTCGCAGTCTGCGTTCCAATTCCAATTCATTCAGGTTAAGGCTCTGTGCAGGCCAGTCAAGTTCTTTCATACACCGATCTCGACAAACCATTTCTGTATGGACCTCGCTTTGTGCACAGGGGCATTGTCATGTTGAAACAGGAAAGGTTATTCTCCAAACTGTTGCCACAAAGTTGGAAGCACAGAATCATCTAGAATGTCATTGTATACTGTAGCGTTAAGACTTCTCTTCACCGGAACTAAGGGGCCATAGCCCGAACCATGAGAACAGTCCCAGCCCGAACAGTCCCAGACCCTTATTCCTCCCCTACCAAATGTTATAATTGGAACTACGTAGGTAGCGTTCTCCTGGCAAACCCAGATTAGTCTGTCGGACTGCCAGCTGGTGGAACGTGATTCATCACTCCAGAGAAGGCATTTCCACTGCTCAAGTCCAACGGCGGCGAGCTTTACACCACTCCAGCCGACGCTTGGCATTGCTCATGCTGAGCTTGTGTGGCCTATGACTTTTCTGCTCCTAGATGTTCACACTTCACAATAACAGCACTTTAAATTGACCGGGGCAGCTCTAGCAGGGCAGACATTTGATGAACTGGCCATGTAGTGTATCATATAAAAAAACTGCAAACATTTGTCTGGCAAAATCTGCTGTAAAACCCGAGTATTTCTTTCTCCGTCCAATGGCAAAATGAGTAGAATTGCAGCAAACTTGCTTTAAAACTGCAAAATGTTCTCTACGCTCCATGGCAAAATGTGTAGAATTGCAGGAAATTTACAATAAAATCAGTCCGCTTTCAAGACAGGGGGCCACTAAAATGTTTTGGCTCGCAAGGTATGGCCCCCACTTATGGCCCCTTGAGGACTAGGGCTGGCTCTGACTGCATGTGTGCTTATGGATGTGGGTATGCAGAGCCACTGCAGCCCCTAATGATGAGTTCAGATTTTGTGGCCCCCACCCCCATCAAAGTTGCCCATTCCTGCTCTAGACAGATAAGGAGAAACTTTGGTGCTCATGTGTGTCAAATTGTCCTCTAAAATCATCTTTGATTGACCTTATTTTAAATCAACGCTCCCACATCGTTTTAATGTATCTGTTGCTTTTGCTAATTATACAAGAGATCACTATGCAGTTTCTTGTGTAAGGGATGGCACAATTCCTAAACTGCCTCCACGTACCATCATGAAGAAAAACTGGAGGCCCTTTGATACTCATTTCCTTGAATAGAGTTGAATTCATCCCTGATGTTGAATTAGCATTTTCTTACTTCCGTAAAGCATTCCAGGATATATACAACAAGTATGCCCCTTTCAAACAACAGAGAGTTAAGGGCAGCGACAACACTTAACATGCTGTCTAGACTGGACACGTGCATGTTGATTTTTGTACATCCCACACCAGAAGGCAATGCAAGACAGACACGCAGGTTGAAATATCAAAATGAACTCTGAACTAACTATATTACATTTGGGGACAGGTCAAAACACATGAAACATTCATGGACATTTAGCTAGCTTGCTGTTGCTAGCTAATTTGTCCTGGGATATAAAACATTGGGTTGTTATTTTTAGCTGAACTGCACAAGGTCATTTCTTTCTGGATCTTTGAGGAGTTTTGTTCTCTACTCTGACATTTAATCCACAGATAACAGGGGGAAACTAGTTAGTTTCTAGTACTGTAATCTCTCCTTCAGTAGTAGTCGTCGTCTTCTTCTTCTGTAGACTTGATATGTCGGTTGACAACCAACTTTAAGGTGCATTACCACTACGAACTGGACTGGAGTGTGGACCTCAGTTCATCTTTCAATCACCCACATGGGTATATGCTCATAAAAACCAATGAAATGGGAGAGGCGGGACTTGCAACGCGCCAAGCATCCAAAATACAACTATGTTTTACTTTAGTGCCTGGCTATGCAGACGCTCGTTGTCGCACGAGAGCAGTTTAGATGAAATGATTGAATAAAAATGTGTCAATGTATTTAGCAACGCAAGCGGTGTGACCAGCACGCCATTCTCAGATGAACTAGCTGAAGTCATAAGGAAACGGAATGCTACGTGGGCTAAAGCAGGAAGGTCAGACTCAGCTGGTGATTGGATGGAATCATGGTGTGGCTATGACCCAAAAGCAGACCACTACCTCAAATCAAATTGTATGTATCACATGCGCCGAATACAACAGGTGTACACTTTACCAGTGAAATGCTTGCACACAAACCTTTCCCAACAATGCAGCTAAAAATAACACACAATAGTAACTAACACAAGATGAATACAATAAAATACACAAGAACAGAGCTTTAATACAGGGAGTACCAGTACCAGATCTCAAATCTTCTGCTGATAATCTGAATAATCCTTCAACATGTTGGCAAGTAAACCCACATGTAGAGCCCAAAACATATGCACAGCTCCCTAAACAACTGTGGGTTGACGTCAGGTGGCAACTGAGAAACTTCTATTCTGAACATCTTTAACCTTACCATAGAATCGAATGAGATCCCCATGTGGTAGAAATCAGCATTTGCCCTACTGTACCCCTTTTGAAAGGAAGTCATCCCCCTCTACTGAATAACTAAAATCGGCCAAACTAAGTGGTCTATTCTGGCAAAGGCAAATTGGAGTCCCTAGTCAATAAGCAGGGCCTACCTCCATGGAAAACAATATTTTGAGTGGTATACAATTAGGTTTCAGGTCAGCACTGTCACAGCAACTTTAAAAGGATTTGAATGATGTTGACTGAGCCCTGGACAGGAAGCTGCATCATGTATCTGTTTTCATGGGACACGTCAAAGGCGTTTGACACGGTTTTGGTGCAGAGATTGAAGTGTGTTGGAAATACCGGTCATGCTTTGGAGTGGTTTATGTGAATTACCTGTCAAATCGAACATAGTGTGTTAAAGCAGGTGGGTGCCTCCTGGATACATTTTAGGCCCCCTGTTGATTATTATCTATATCAACAACAAGAGTGAGACAGCTGATGTACATTTTTATGTACATTTTAATGTAATTCAACAGAATCTGTATGATTTGAAGCCTGTTCAGAATTCCTCTAAAAACAAAATGCATGGTCTTTTCCAATATTAAAACACTCTGAAAACCATGTAATTACTACATTGGAAAACGTACAAATATATCTTGGAGTTTGGGTGGATGACAAGTTGAGCTTCACCACCCGTGTAGAGAACCTTAACAAGAAACGCAAGCCTGCGTATTGGGTTTTATTACCGGCACAAAGCTCGTTCTTTCTTTGCTGCCAGAAAATAGTTCATTCATTGTACTTATCTCTATTGGACTATAGTGATACTACCTACAGCATGTGCAAGCGACAAGCTCTACATTGAAGGTTCTTGTCTCTATATCACGCAGCCCTTCGTTTTGTCACCAATCAGATGTGTAACCGACCATTTATCTCCACAGTGCTGTCGGGTAGATATCCCTAGCAACACGCAGGCTCAAACACTGGTACAGCGTTATTTATAAAGCCATTTTAGGAAAACTGGCATTTTATATCCATCTTCTCTTCTAGCTCAAAATGAAAAGATATTCACGCTCAGATCTCAAGGTTGTTTTATGCTACGAGTCCTGCAAATTAAAACCGAGCATGGAAAAAGGTCCTTTCATTTCTCAGCCCCCTGCTCTTGGCCTTTTGTCTCTTGCCGTCATTGTAAATACGAATTTGTTCTTAATTTACTTTTTCCTGGTTAAATAACATTTTAAGAATTCATCCTTAGCGTCCAGTTTTTATGTCTCGTCCTGGCCATCTGCCAATATCCTCAGTCTCCCGGGTCACCTGGTTTTCGGCAGCGCTGCCTGTTTTCCGGGACACCTTGCTGTGTAGCTCTCACTGGGCATACATTGTACAACATGAGCACAGACATACCTCTGTTTGCGGTCAAGCCCTTCAAGCAAGGGGAGGGGGTCTATCTAGTTATGAAGTCAGACAGTGTATCTATGTACAAATTAATTAAACCAACAGAGGATTTGAAGCCTGCATGTACTTCAACGTGTGGCTGTGAACATTTCCTGTGAGTTTTCCTGTTGTTTATAGAACTGAAATTGCCATAAAATGACATATTGTATTGTATAGAGGTACTGGAATAGGGAAAGGATACAACAAGTCACTGCAATCTCTTGGAATCATAAAAGAGAACAAGATGACAACAGCGTTGACATGTTGAAGTGGAACGACGCCGTCTCTGAGAGGCAGTCGGAGTACGACATCCTTGATGTTGCAAGCCAGACCAAGGACAAGTCGATGCTATTTCATTGTCTTTGCCAAGGGTTGTATTATATGCAGAGATCGGAGATTTAAAGCATAATCCCAACGGAACATGAGAAACACGTCTCTTCATTTCAAGCCTGGTTGTACTCCAAAAGAACATTTGGAATCTTCACTCAACTACATCAACCGCAATACATTTTGACAGGAACCACAAGTTGCACCACAAACAAAAGAAAGGACACAGTATATTTCCAGATGATGATCTGGTGCATCCCACTTGTGCTTACAGGGTCCATGCTATATTAACTCGTTCATCAGTACAAGCAGATAAAGATGAACTCAAATCCGGAGAGCATTCAATCAAATGCACCACAACATAGAGGCCTTATTCCCATCCAGCCTGCATGTTTGGCTGTGTGTGTGTGTGTGTGTGTGTGTGTGTGTGTGTGTGTGTGTGTGTGTGTGTGTGTGTGTGTGTGTGTGTGTGTGTGTGTCAGGCTGGTCTGAGGGCCGCCGATATGGTGGACTCGGTGTGGAGTCAACCTGCTCCTAATTTGTCCGTCTCTGTAAAAAGGTCACCCCTGGCCCTGTGCCAAGAACACGACGACTCATTAACTTCTGGTTGCCATGGAAGTCATGCTTTCACCGTTTCAGAAGGAGTGGAAGACTGTGGGTAGGAGCAGGTGCATGTTGCAATGTGCGACAGTAACACCGCTGTGACAGTTTCGGTTCTAAATGCAGCTGGGCTTTAGATAGACGTTCTCATTATTCCTGAAGCGGTCATTGATTTGCAAATTGAGGAAAATAGGTGCTGTGGTTGTAAGTCAATCCCTCGACCCATCTCACCCTCCCCTAAACATAGGCTCAAGGCACACACAAATGGCACCCATTATTCAACACAGAACATTATGAAAACAACAAGAGAATAGAACACTGTTTTTGCTATAGCGATATATGAATTCAGCATAATACGTTTGAATGTGCTGTGCCTGGCCATTATCGTAAGAAAATGCTGTGACTGAAATGTTTCAAGCCGCATACTTAATGTCTCTCACACACACACACACACACACACACACTTCGCCCCTTTCCACCGCCCTCCAGCCCCAGCCAACTGACCCAAATGTATTACCCAGAGGGATCCAGGGGTCCTTTATTTTGGGTTCTCTCTTTTTTCCCTTAATGAGGATCTCGGAGTTGACATGACATGCATGCAGAGTGTAGTATAGTACCGGGCGGGCCCAGACATTGAACAATTGGCTTTCTGTCCTTGATGAGGTGGGGGGACTGAACCAGACACTTAGTTGAGTGTGACAGTAGAGGACTATTTATTCCATAGCTGGAGGAGTTAGGTACACATCAGACCACCGTCCAAATGTAGAGTTGTAGATTTTGATGGAAGGGTATATACAGTGTTGTGCTGTTTGGGATTGAGGTAATCATTCAGACAGGCCAATGGACAGACACTGGCCATGCCCGGGTAACTAGGACACAACCATTCTCATGCCTATTGGGCATGTCACCATTCCAGTGCCGGCCTTGTGCTGCTTTCTGGCAGGAGGAAAAGGGGTGGCGGTAATGAATGCTGCCGTAGGCCCCAGTCCACTTTCTACACTTTGATAAGTCTCCTAATGTGCCATTAGCCAAACGACCCAGGGTTTAGGTAGAGCTTAATGAATCAGCGTAAATATTCATGAGATTTTGTGCTGCTTTAAGTGGGGCTCCATTTATTCCTTTCCGATCCCCAAAAAAGCAGAGGCAGGGACAAGACCCATCTTTCATCTGCTGTGTCTGATTGAAACCCCCCCCCCCCCCCCCCCCCCCAATACCCTGTGGCTTACTAAGCGCACACACACAAACTAGAAGGCACTGTTACCGTCAGTGCTAGTCTTGAACTCATCCATACTACTATGTCACAACAGTCAGCTTGACAACAGTGTTGTTGCCACAGAGGCATTGGCCATGGAGAATTCTAAATGGCTTCACACAGCCCGAAAGAGAATGATAACCACAGACTAAACAAAAGCCTGGGTTGTTTTGATTTTGAGTAGGACGAGGTCACCCTAAGACGAGATGACTCATTTCAAAGCAACGTTTGAAGAGCCACAATGACGAATTGGCTTGAAAGAAAAAAAAAAGTGATCTGGCTCACTACAGTTTCTTCATTGTGTTGACCCAAACACAGTAACACACTGACATTGGTCCACACTGAGTAGCAATGGTCATGAAAATGGATTAACAAAAAAAAAAGTACAAAATAGAGTTCAGATAAATGTAACAGCTGGATAATGACTCAACTCTTTAAGAATTTTGTTTTTAATCCACCAAATATACTGTATAGCACAAACCATGAGACAGAAAAACAACAGAATCCAGACATTTTGGAAGAACTTCTGGTATTCAATGGAATGTCAAATTTGTTCTTCTTTGAAAATACATATGCCAAGCTTTTTAATCCACATATGCCCTTGTTATATTTTTTGTTATTATGTTGCAGAACAAATAACATTAATTAGCATTTAAATACGGGCATAATTTAATACATTTACATTCAATTATTCTATCCAACCAGCTCTTTCTAAGATACCGCCAAGTGATGAGGGAAAACATCAATAGTTACATATCGAGATATTATTTTTGACGATACATCGTATTGACAATATCGCAATAGTATTTTTGCGCTAGTTGGCTGTACCTGCAACAAAACTCCAGCATTCTTCTTTTAAATAGGGAGCCAATTTGTTTACAGCACTTTTATTGCCATGATTGATCAAAATGTGTTCTCACAATTGCCCCCTCACAATCTCCAGTCAACTTTCACCATGGCTTTTACTCAAACACGTGCGGCATTACTTATTCATGATTGATGTCATCTGGAATATAAAACACGAGGTGGAAATGTTCCGTACCAAATTAGCATAGACCTGTTGTGAACATCGATATACACTGCTCAAAAAAATAAAAGGGAACACTAAAATAACACATCCTAGATCTGAATGAATGAAATATTCTTATTAAATACTTTTTTCTTTACATAGTTGAATGTGATGACCACAAAATCACCTAAAAATGATCAATGGAAATCAAACGTATCAACCCATGGAGGTCTGGATTTGGAGTCACACTCAAAATGAGTGGAAAACCACACTACAGGCTGATCCAACTTTGATGTAATGTCCTTAAAACAAGTCAAAATGAGGCTCAATAGTGTGTGTGGCCTCGACGTGCCTGTATGACCTCCCTACAATGCCTGGGCATGCTACTGATGAGGTGGCGGATGGTCTCCTGAGGGATCTCCTCCCAGACCTGGACTAAAGCATCTGCCAACTCCTGGACAGTCTGTGGTGCAATGTGGCGTTGGTGGATGGAGCGAGACATGATGTCCCAGATGTGCTCAATTGGATTCAGGTCTGGGGAACGAGCGGGCCAGTCCATAGCATCAATGCCTTCCTCTTGCAGGAACTGCTGACACACTCCAGCCACATGAGGTCTAGCATTGTCTTGCATTAGGAGGAACCCAGGGCCAACTGCACCAGCATATGGTCTCACAAGGGGTCTGAGGATCTCATCTCGGTACCTAATGGCAGTCAGGATACCTCTGGCGAGCACATGGAGGGCTGTGCGGCCCCCCAAAGAAATGCCACCCCACACCATGACTGACCCACCGCCAAACCGGTCATGCTGGAGGATGTTGCAGGCAGCAGAACGTTCTCCACGGCGTCTCCAGACTGTCACATGTGCTCAGTGTGAACCTGCTTTCATTTGTGAAGAGCACAGGGCGCCAGTGGCGAATTTGCCAATCTTGGTGTTCTCTGGCAAATGCCAAACGTCCTGCACGGTGTTGAGCTGTAAGCACAACCCCCACCTGTGGACGGCGGGCCCTCATACCACCCTCATGGAGTCTGTTTCTGACCGTTTGAGCAGACACATGCACATTTGTGGCCTGCTGGAGGTAATTTTGCAGGGCTCTGGCAGTGCTCCTCCTGCTCCTCCTTGCACAAAGGCAGAGGTAGCGGTCCTGCTGCTGGGTTGTTGCCCTCCTACGGCCTCCTCCACGTCTCCTGATGTACTGGCCTGTCTCCTGGTAGCACCTCCATGCTCTGGACACTACGCTGACAGACACAGCAAACCTTCTTGCCACAGCTCGCATTGATGTGCCATCCTGGATGAGCTGCACTACCTGAGCCACTTGTGTGGGTTGTAGACTCCGTCTCATGCTACCACTAGAGTGAAAGCACCGCCAGCATTCAAAAGTGACCAAAACATCAGCCAGGAAGCATAGGAACTGAGAAGTGGTCTGTGGTTATCACCTGCAGAACCACTCCTTTATTGGGGGTGTCTTGCTAATTGCTTATAATTTCCACCTGTTGTCTATCCCATTTTCACAACAGCATGTGAAATGTATTGTCAATCAGTGTTGCTTCCTAAGTGGACAGTTTGATTTCAAAGAAGTGTGATTGACTTAGAGTTACATTGTGTTGTTTAAGTGTTCCCTTTATTTTTTTGAGCAGTGTATATATAAACTGCTATAGAATTAAACAATGTATATTTATAGGACAGTAGGGGAAAGACAAACAAATGTAAGATTTGTGGATTATTTGTGTCGGCTCTCTTTTCTGACTTCCGACTTGATCATAAAAATTTAAATAAATCCGACAAAGGGGAAGACTGACAGTAAGTAGACCATTTTTTGTTCTCTCTTATTCTGTTGTTATCTCATGGCTAGAGTGGCGCAGCGGTCTAAGGCACTGCATCTCTAAGGCACTGCAGTCTTTGGTTTGAATTCAGGCTGTATCTCATCCGCCCATGATTGGGAGTCCCATAGGGTGGCGCACAATTGTTCCAGCGTTGTCCGGGTTTGGCCGTCATCGTAAATAAAAATGTGTTCTTAATAACGGAATTGCCTATTTAAATAAATAAAAAAGGAAAATCATGTAGTTGACGTGTCAGTGCGTTTAAAAATCGGTAACAATTTACCTGACATGGGAATAACCACGTCAAAATACTGACCCATATATTTACACCGGTTGTGACAAATTGCATTATTTTATGGCTGGTTAAAACATCTACATTAGTGTCAAAACCCACTTTTATACAAATTAGTTATTTCCCTGCCAGGTAATTTCCTTTCTTTGAAAGTTTGTTTCTTAAGTAAATTGTTATAAAAAATGATTTAGTCATCATTTTTTCATATTTTAAATAACATCGTCAAGAAGCATTATGACCATCCTGTGTGACTCAGCAAACTAAAATTATTTTCAGCAAACTTAACATTTAAATGAACACAAGATCCAACAGACATAAACTGAACAAGTTCTACAGACATGTGACGAACAGAAATTGAATAATGTGTCCCTGAACAGGGGTTGGGGGGGGTCAAATGTATACAGTCAGTATCTGATGTAGCCACCAGCTGCGTTAAAGCACTGCAGTGCATCTCCACCTCATGGGCTGAACCAGACTTGCCAGTTCTTTCTGTGAGATGTTACCCCACTCTTCCACCAAGGCACCTGCAAGTTCCCGGACATTTCTGGGGGGGAATGGCCCTAGCCCTCATCCCCCAATCCAACAGGTTATAGATGTGCTCAATGGGAGCACATCTTTAGACGGGCCTCATTCTGACATTTCACATTCTTAAGATAAAGTGGTGATCCTAACTGACCTAAGAAAGGGCATTTTTACTAAGATTAAATGTCAGGAATTGTGAAAAACTGAGTTTAAATGTATTTGGCTAAGGTGTATGTAAACTTCAGACATCAACTGCACATTTCTGATTATAAAAATTTTAAAAAATGTATACCTTTTATTTAACTAGGCAGGTCAGTTAAGAACACATTCTTATTTTCAATGACTGCCTAGGAACTGTGGGTTAACTGCCTTGTTCAGGGGCAGAACGACAGATTTCCACCTTGTCAGCTCAGGGGTTCCAATCTTGCAACCGCACAGTTAACTAGTCCAACACTCTAACCATTGCAGTCCACGAGTAGCCTGCCTATTACGCGAATGTAGTAGAAGCCAAGGTAAATTGCAAGCTAGCATTAAACTTATCTTATAAAAAACAATCAATCATAGACACTACTTATAACTACTGATCCAGTTTAGCAGGCAATATTAACCAGGTGAAATTGTGTAATTTATTTTGCGTTCATTGCACGCAGAGTCAGGGTATATGCAACAGTTTGGGATGCCTGGCTCATTGCGAACTAATTTGCCAGAATTTTATGTAATTATGACACATTGAAGGTTGTGCAATGTAACAAGAATATTTAGACTTAGGGATGCCACCCGTTAGATAAAATACCGAACGGTTCCGTATTTCACTGAAATAATAAACGTTTTGTTTTCGAAATTATATTTTCCGGATTCGATCATATTAATGACCAAAGGCTCGTATTTCTGTGTGTTATCATGTTATAATTAAGTCAGATTTGATAGAGCAGTCTGACTGAGCAGCAGCAGGCCCGTAATCATTCATTCAAACAGCCCTTTTGTGCGTTTTGCCAGCAGCTCTTTGCAAGCACAGCGCTGTTTATGACTTCAAGCCTATCAGCCTAATGGCTGGTGTAACCAATGTGAAATGGCTAGCTAGTTAGCTGGGTGTGCGCTAATACTGTTTCAAACGTCACTCGCTTTTAGATTTGGAGTAGTTATTCCCCTTGCGCTGCCGCGACTTTTGTGGAGCGATGGGTAACGATGCTTCGAGTGTGGCTGTTGTCTATGTGTTCCTGGTTCGAGCCCAGGTAGGGGCAAGGAGGGGGACGGAAGCTATACTGTTACACTGACAATACTATAGTGCCTATAAGAACATCCAATAGTCAAAGGTATATGAAATACAAATGGTATAGAGAGAAATAGTCCTATAAATAACATTAAATACAACCTAAAACCTCTTACCTTGGAATATTGAAGTCTCATGTTAAAAGGGACCACCAACTTTCATATGTTCTGATGTTCTGAGCAAGGAACTTAAAAGTTAGTTTTTTTTACATGGCACATATTTTACATGGCACATATTACTTTCTTCTCCAACACTGTGTTTTTGCATTATTTAAACCAAATTGAACATGTTTATTTATTTGAGGCTAAATTGATTTTATTGATGTTTTATATTAAGTTAAAATAAGTGTTAATTCAGTATTGTTGTAACTGTCATTATTACAAATATATATGTTTTTTTATTTATTTTTAAATCGGCCGATTAAATCGGTATCGGCTTTATTGGTCCTCCAATAATCGGTATCAGTATCGGCGTTGAAAAATCATAGCCGGTCGATCTCTACTATGGTGTAATGGAATGTTTTGCCTTGTGTAGTAGGTTTTGTGGGTTTTAACACGCATGTACAGTAGGTGACATAACCAGCCATAAAGTAATGCAACAGGTATACTGTATGTGTCATGATAGTGTTATGACATTATTATAACAGCTTATGTCAGCTGTTATGACATACATGGTCATGACCATGTCATAACATGTTGTGGAGCTGGGTGTCAAGTAAAGTGTTACTGTTTAATCCCCATCGATATATCAATTTTGATAAACACGTGGGTCAAAACTGTTTGCCCCATGTCTACAATTTCCGACGAAACAATCCTTATGAGACTGTTCCCCAATAGCAAAAGTCCAGGAGAAAAGGTGGTTTGCACAGTTAACCGTATGAACATTGTCAGTTTCTGTTTTGAAAGCAAATCGGTGACATGACAATTAGTAGACAAATAGATTATCCACTTCTCAAACAGTCAAATGACAACTGAACAGAGGTGTAATCTCAAGGGGGCATGACTTGAGCCTTGCACACATATACAGAGAGAGAGAGAGAGACAGAGAGAGCGCGAGAGAGAAGAAAGCATTTGCTGTGCTGTCTTTCCACAGAGGACAAACTGCCACAGTGAATAATGAGATCTTAGAAACAAACAAGAGAAGGCAACATGTGTGTCTTGGTAAACTGCATCAGGATAAATAAAATCAGTCTTGCCACAATCTTAAAAAAACGGAGCGCAGAGCAGCTAGAGGAGACGTCCTCTCCCCCCAAAAAAGCCTCTTGGCAAATATGAATGTCTGAAAAGCTAAGAGGAGACGACGTGTGCGCTCCAACGTGCATATCCTTATTGACAGATGCAGAGAGCAAAGGCCCAGGGTTGAATGTGTCCACAATCTGTTGTCTCTCACGCCTCTCTGTGCTCGACTTCTTATAACGGCTCAAGTCACATCACAATATATTCACAGTCATCATCAGACAGAGAAAGTGCTTTATAGTGTAATTCCGGTTCAAAATATTGTAGGTAGGTAGATAGGTAGAACACAGTTGACGTCAGAAGTTTACATACACCTTAGCCAAATACATTTAAACTCAGTTTTCACAATTCCTGACATTTCATCCTAGTAAAAATGCCCTGTCTTAGGTCAGTTAGGATCACCACTTTAGTTCAAGAATGTGAAATGTCAAAATAATAGTAGAGAGAATGATTTATTTCAGCTTTTATTTCTTTCATCACATTCCAAGTGGGTCAGAAGTTTACATACACTCAATAAGTATTTGGTAGCATTGCCTTTAAATTGTGTAACTTGGGTCAAACGTGTCAGGTAGCCTTCCACAAGCTTCCGACAATAAGTTGGGTGAATTTTGGCCCATTCCTCCTGACAGAGCTGGTGTAACTGAGTCAGGTTTGTAGGCCTCCTTGCTTGCACACGCTTTTTCAGTTCTGCCCACAAATTTTCTATAGGATTGAGGTCAGGACTTTGTGATGGCCATTTGGAAGACCAATTTGTGACCAGGCTTTAACTTCCTGAATGATGTCTTGAGATGTTGCCTCACTATATCCACATACTTTTCCTCCTCATGATGCCATCTATTTTTTGAAGAGCACCAGTCCCTCCAGGAGCAAAGCACCCCCACAACATGATGCTGCTACCCCCGTGCTTCACGGTTGGGATGGTGTTCTTCGGCTTGCAAGCATCACCCCTTTTCCTCCAAACATAAAGATGGTCATTATGGCCAAACAGTTCTATTTTTATTTCATCAGACTGGAGGACATTTCTCTAAAAAGTACGATCTTTGTCACCATCTGCAGTTGCAAACCGTCATCTGGCTTTTTTATGGCGGTTTTGGAACAGTGGCTTCTTCCTTGCCGAGAGGCCTTTCAGGTTAAGTTGATATGGGACTCGTTTTACTGTAGATATAGATACTTTTGTAACTGTTTACTCCCATCATCTTCACAAGGTCCTTTGCTGTTGTTCTGGGATTGATTTGCACTTTTTGCACCAAAGTACGTTAATCTCTAGGAGACAGAAGGAGTCTCCTTCCTGAGCAGTATGACGGCTGCATGGTCCCATGGTGTTTATACTTGCACACTATTGTTTGTACAGATGAACGTGGTACCTTCAGGCATTTGGAAATTGCTCCCAAGGATGAACCAGTCTTGTGGAGGTCAACAATTTTTTTCTGAGGTCTTGGCTGATTTCTTTTGATTTTCCCATGATGTCAAGCAAAGAGGCACTGAGTTTGAAGGTAGGCCTTGAAATACATCCACGGGTACACCTCCAATTGGGTCAAATGATGTCAATTGGCCTGTCAGAAGCTTCTAAAGCCATGACATTTTCTGGAATTGTCCAAGCTGTTTAGAGGCACAGTCAACTTAGTGTATGTAAACTTCTGACCCACTGGAATTGTGATACAGTGAATTATAAGTGAAATGATCTGTCTGTAAACAATTGTTGGAAAAATTACTATTGTCATGCACAAAGTAGATGTCCAAACCAACTTGCCAAAACTATAGTTCGTTGACAAGAAATTTGTGGAGTGGTTGAAAAACGAGTTTTAATGACTCCATCCTAAGTGTATGTAAACTTCTGACTACAACGGTGTAGAACTTCACTGTAATGTCAGGAGACATTCTAAGTACATGTATACAAAATAGGTTCACTTCCTTTCTTTTGGGGGGCCTTTTGTAACCAGATGTTGTTTTCCATTACATGACTCAATCAGAGAGCCTGCCATAACTGTTAACTCATTCTTAATGCACATTTAACCCTGTGGGCACAGTCACAATGCTTCTGCCCCGAGTGCCTACTCACCCCTGTTGTGTTGACTTGTGCGTGCCTTGTCAGTCATCACGCACACCGGCTAGCACATAGTATGTTCACACACAGCTCGATGCTCTCACACACAGAAGCTCACTCACAGTACTGCACACACTCCACGGACCAGAGCATCCTGCGTGTGACTGGCCTTGCTTCCCCTTTCCCTCCAGACTCCGTGTCCTCAACGCCCTCACAGACGTCAGCCGATTCACACTCTCCTAGAGCCCTGGGACGGACGCACGCACGCACACACACAGAGGCTGGAAGAGCCATTACACCACAGCTACGCTAGGCCACATGTTGACGCTAGGGACAAGAGCTGGATGAGACCGGATCTACAAGGGTAAAAATACATAAAAGCATCATTCAAGATAACATACCATATGTGTGAAGACAAAATGTACTGAAATATAGAATGGAAATGGAAAACCTAAGCATACTTGGTCCAGCTAATCAGAACCTCCACATTTGAGATGAAAGTGGAGGTCAAATCTAACTCATTCTAACACCAATGTCAACACTAAAGCAGATTGTGTGCATTCTCTCCCATTGCACCAAAAAACCCAGGGCATAAATGGTGCAGCAGATTGTCACACCCTTACTGTTTTGCCAGACATGACACCCTTATTCTTTTCACTTTAAAATGTATTTCAAACAAAAAGCAAATGATTGCCAAGTAAAACAAACCATACACATCTATGCACAATAACTACTATTAACAATTTCCACTGAACATTTGACAGAAACACATTTACTTGAAGAACAGTGCAGATGCAAAGTTGGGTAACAGAATGACAGTTAATGCTGTTTGTGCCGTCATTCTGTAAAACTCGTCATACCGGAACCATTTCTGCCTGCTTGAACGGTGAATAGCTCAGATACACATGAAAATATGAAAAACATGAATCTCTGAGCGATAGACAAAATAAAACAAACCAATATAACATTCAAAATGGTTGAATATTTCCTTTCAGGGGCTCCTAAGAGGAAGGCTCTCATCCTAACTGGGCTCAGAGACCGAGACGGTTACATCATCATCACCTGCATTCCATAAGTGCCTGGGCAGGCGGGACACCATGCCATTTTACCACAGAGAGAGATATATAGGGGGGAGACAGAGAGAAAGACAGAGACAGAGAGACAGAGAGGTGCAGATAAAGTGGGAATAAGAGAGAGAGACATATACAGTGCCTTGCGAAAGTATTCGGCCCCCTTGAACTTTGCGACCTTTTGCCTCAGGCTTCAAACATAAAGATATAAACTGTATTTTTTTTGTGAAGAATCAACAACAAGTGGGACACAATCATGAAGTGGAACGACATTTATTGGATATTTCAAACTTTTTTAACAAATCAAAAACTGAAAAATTGGGCGTGCAAAATTATTCAGCCCCCTTAAGTTAATACTTTGTAGCGCCACCTTTTGCTGCGATTACAGCTGTAAGTCGCTTGGGGTATGTCTCTATCAGTTTTGCACATCGAGAGACTGACATTTTTTCCCATTCCTCCTTGCAAAACAGCTCGAGCTCAGTGAGGTTGGATGGAGAGCATTTGTGAACAGCAGTTTTCAGTTCTTTCCACAGATTCTCGATTGGATTCAGGTCTGGACTTTGACTTGGCCATTCTAACACCTGGATATGTTTATTTTTGAACCATTCCATTGTAGATTTTGCTTTATGTTTTGGATCATTGTCTTGTTGGAAGACAAATCTCCGTCCCAGTCTCAGGTCTTTTGCAGACTCCATCAGGTTTTCTTCCAGAATGGTCCTGTATTTGGCTCCATCCATCTTCCCATCAATTTTAACCATCTTCCCTGTCCCTGCTGAAGAAAAGCAGGTCCAAACCATGATGCTGCCACCACCATGTTTGACAGTGGGGATGAAGTGTTCAGGGTGATGAGCTGTGTTGCTTTTACGCCAAACATAACATTTTGCATTGTTGCCAAAAAGTTCAATTTTGGTTTCATCTGACCAGAGCACCTTCTTCCACATGTTTGGTGTGTCTCCCAGGTGGCTTGTGGCAAACTTTAAATGACACTTTTTATGGATATCTTTAAGAAATGGCTTTCTTCTTTCCACTCTTCCATAAAGGCCAGATTTGTGCAATATACGACTGATTGTTGTCCTATGGACAGAGTCTCCCACCTCAGCTGTAGATCTCTGCAGTTCATCCAGAGTGATCATGGGCCTCTTGGCTGCATCTCTGATCAGTCTTCTCCTTGTATGAGCTGAAGGTTTAGAGGGACGGCCAGGTCTTGGTAGATTTGAGTGGTCTGATACTCCTTCCATTTCAATATTATCGCTTGCACAGTGCTCCTTGGGATGTTTAAAGCTTGGGAAATCTTTTTGTATCCAAATCCGGCTTTAAACTTCTTCACAACAGTATCTCGGACCTGCCTGGTGTGTTCCTTGTTCTTCATGATGCTCTCTGCGCTTTAAACGGACCTCTGAGACTATCACAGTGCAGGTGCATTTATACGGAGACTTGATTACACACAGGTGGATTGTATTTATCATCATTAGTCATTTAGGTCAACATTGGATCATTCAGAGATCCTCACTGAACTTCTGGAGAGAGTTTGCTGCACTGAAATAAAGGGGCTGAATAATTTTCCACTTCATGATTGTGTCCCACTTGTTGTTGATTCTTCACAAAAAAATACAGTTTTATATCTTTATGTTTGAAGCCTGAAATGTGGCAAAAGGTCGCAAAGTTCAAGGGGGCCGAATACTTTCGCAAGGCACTGTATATAGATACACACAGAGACAAAGAGAAACAGAGACAGAGAGAGAGAGAGATTATTGTGTTAATTATCTACTTCACTTGCTTTGGCAATGTTAACATATGTTTCCCATGCCAATAAAGCCCTTAAATTGAATGACACACAGAGGGGGAGAGACAGGGGGGAGGGGGAGAGAGAGACAGTTTAATCCAAAGGACATGGCACAGGGTTATTTTCTCATGCGTAATGCAGTTTGGTAAATTGACAGGAATTTCAAAACTTCTAACCGTAAAAAAAAAAAGAAATGCAGTGACAGTGACAGTGAAAGCTCTCTCCAACAAAAGGACAAAGTCACAGATAAAAGACGTCCTTTGTGTCATCCCGGCAGCCGTACCACGGGACTGACACGTTTAGGGCACTTTCTGATTCTCCCAACACAGCACTTCACAGATAATCAAGTGGAAAGACTGACTGAGTGGGCACTGAGTCTCACTGAGCCGCCACCCCCCCAATCCATCCTGCTATAACCCTTCCACGTGGCTTGAATGAGCTCCAGCAAGGCCACACCGGGCCATCCCAACAACAACAACCTAGCAGTTCACCACACAGTAAACGCAACAGCAGAGTAAAAGGTCTTTCAGGTGGAATGCAATCTCTATTTGCATACTATTGTCCATTAAAACGGATGCTCGCTCTATTGATAATGTTGTACATACTGAAAGGCCTTACTGGTAAATACAATGCTGCAAAACATGCTCCCCTAGTCTGTGGAAACACATTTGCTGTTGTCTGACATTGATAAAAATGTACTTCTCCTTAACTCTCTCCCTATGGGGCTAGACAGCCTTACGCAGCATTTTGGCTCCCATCTCCCCACACCCTATTTCAGAATCCAAGTCCGGGAAAAAATGATGAACCAGCACATTGTACTTCTCATCTCCCCCTTTGCCCAGACTAGTTCTGCGGGGCCCTCTCTGGTGTCGACCGCAGACTGACTTAACGGCCTGGGTCATAATCATTCGGCACCAAACGGAATAAAAAAAACTGACTGAAACACGGAGGGCTAGAAAAGGAAGAGGAAGTGAAAAGTACCTAAGGAAACACTATTGAGCCTGTAGATAGACAGAACACACTCGCTTCAAGTAAGGAACACTCCAAAGAGCAAGGTCTCCGACTTACCATGTCAAAAAAGGGGAGAGACAAAATACCATGGTGACTGACTTAATAGGGAGGGAGTGTGGGCTCTAAGCGCGGTTACGACTAACGCATTCATTTACCTGATCAAAGCATTCCCCATTATCTCCAGTGGAATTACATAAGCGTACGATATATACTGCTCACTCTAACGGTCCTTTATCGTAGCCTACTGAGCAAGCCTATTGCCTTTTCCTTTAAACACACGAATCAAAGCCCAGGCATACGGACATCATGGTCGAAAGGTTCAGGTTTGTAGTTCTCCTGAAAATGTGTGAAGTGTGTATCCATTGTAAGGGTGTACTACTACTTTAAACTCTACCGCAGCAGTGTAAGTGTACACTCCACTACGTATTTATTTGGACACTAAAGCTAGATCTTTTGATTTGGGTTTATACCCCAGTATTTTGGATTTGAGATCCAATGTGTCAAGTGAGGTGACAGTACAGAATGTCACCTTTTATTTTAAGGTATTTCCATTCATATCTGTTTTACCGTTTGAAATGAAAGCACTTTATGAATCTAGTCCCCCATTTGAAGGTGTCATAAATATTTGGACAAATTCACTTCTGGTGTATTAAAGTAGTCAAACGTTTTTGGACGTATATTCCTAGCATGTGACTGACTACATCTAGCAAGTGACTGACTACATCTAGCAAGTGACTGACTACATCTAGCATGTGACTGACTACATCTAGCTTGTGACTGACTACATCTAGCTTGTGACTGACTACATCTAGCTTGTGACTGACTACATCTAGCTTGTGACTGACTACATCTAGCTTGTGACTGACTACATCTAGCTTGTGACTGACTACATCTAGCTTGTGACTGACTACATCTAGCTTGTGACTGACTACATCTAGCTTGTGACTGACTACATCTAGCTTGTGACTCTACAAACTTGTTGGATATATTTGTGGTTTGTTTTGGTTGTGTTTCAGATTATGTTGTGCCCAATAGAAATGAATGGTAAATAATGTAGGGTCATTTTGGAGTAACTTTCATTGTAGATAAGAACAGAATATGTTTAACACTTCCACATTAAATGTGGATCCTACAATGATTATGAATAATCATGAATGAATTGTGAATAGTGATGAGTGAGAAAGATAGAGAGGCAAAGATAATACGCCCAAAACACGCTAACCTCTCACCATTACCAATAACAAAAATGCTAATAAGGTTAGCATTTTTAGGGGGGGTATGATAGTTATGCCTCTAACTTTCTCTCCCAGCCGGCCTAAAAGCATTTACAAGATAATGGCCTAAAATTAGGCCCTGCACAAAAAATGCTAACCTCCTGTTATTGGTAATGGTGAGAGGTTAGCATGAATGTAAGAATGTCTAATTCACCAGCCATGTTGCAGGGTGGTCAGTCAGGGCTCTACAGTGCAAACGTTGATTTTATTTTTTTAATCTGTCAAAAGTCAAGTATAAGCAGTCACGTGCAAGTTGTGATTATTAGCAAAATAATTGCTGCAGTAGCAATGTCTTCCATTTTGTTTCATGTTTCATGTCTGGTAATGCATAAAGAAATACACATCCTAACATTACATCCCACCTTGTGTAGCAACACAACACACAAAAACTCAGTTTTAGGCCCTGGTAATGAACATCGGAAGGTAATTAGGCATTTATTAGCCGGTAAATGCATCTGTTTAAACTGAACGTGTGTCACATTTCTGGAATGCATTCCAGTATTTCAAGTAAATACTTTTAACAATTGCCACTTGAGGAACAGTGCAGATAAAGTTCGGTAACAGAAAGACAGAAAAATCTCGGGCAGTTTTTTAGGTCGACCGCGTTTTCCAAAAACTCCAATTCACATACCGCCCCAACAGATCTACAAATGACGCAATCTCTATTCAACTCCATACAGCCCTCTCCCACCTGGACAAGAGGAACACCTACGTGAGAATGCTGTTCATTGACTATAGCTCAGTGTTCAACTGACTCAATCAGGACCCCTGGGACTGAACACCTACATCTGCAACTAGATCCTGGACCACCCCAGGTGGTGAGAGTAGGAAAACAACCCATTCGCCACACTAACCCTCAACACGGGGGCCACCCATGACTGCATGGCCGCGCACGACTGTAACACCATCATTAAGTTTGCCGGCGACACGACGGTGGTTGGCCTGACCACCGATGACGATGAGACAGCCTACAGAGAGGAGGTCAGTGACCTGGCAGTGTGGTGCTAACCTCTCCCTCAATGTCAGCAAGACAAAGCAGCTGATCGTGGACTACAGGAAACAGAGGGCTGAGCACGCCTCCATCCACGCCGACGGGCTTGTAGTGGATCGGGACGAGAGCCTCAAGTTCTTCGGTGTCCACATCACTAAGGAATTATCATGGTACTCACACACACCAGAGTCGTGAAGAAGGCATGACAACGCCTCTTCCCCCACAGGTGGCAGAAAATAATATTGCTATTGGCCCTCGGGTCCTAAAAAAGGTCTACAGCTGCACCATTGAGAGCATCCTGATGTGCTGCACCACTGCTTGGTATGGCAACAGCTTGGCATCCGACCGCAAGGCGCTACAGAGGGTAGTGCGTACGGCCCAGTACATCACTGAGGCCGAGCTCCCTGCCATCCAGGAGCTCTATACCAGGCGGTGTCCGAGGAAGGCCCTAAATACTATTAGACTCCAGCCACCAAAGCCATAGACCATTCTCTCTGCTACCGTACGGCAAGCGGTAACAATGGAGCAAGTCTGGAACCAACAGGACTCTGAACAGCTTCTACGCCCAAGCCACAAGACTACTAAACAGTTAGTGACATATTTGTTACATTTACAGAAGGCAAATCATTTCTGCAAAACTAAATATAACATGTTGATATTAGTTGGCAGGGGGCTTTACTTAAACATGACTGATTGCGTTTTGATTTCCTACAACTTTTTAGACGTTTTCTAGTAGATGTTTTTTTTTTTAAAGACCCCTTTTTCATCTGTGTGACAAGAAATCAAAGCTGCTTATTCAAAATGTTTAGGATGACAATCGGTTGAAAAACGGATCTACAACAGATAGACTCTTAGCTTTCATTTGACACTAACTGTGATATGTTCCTTTAAACTTCATGTTGGTGCTCATGGGTCCTTTCACATGGAAATTTACGTCATCATTCACAAGTCTTCTAAAAACGACAGCTGTTCAAGTTACACGCCAGGCCAAGGTCAACGGCCATGAAATGCTTGCGAAATGCCCATGTACTTTACCACTGAAAAGGAGGCTTGTGCTGTTTGAAGCCAACATAACACACACCCCCACACCCAGGTACACATGCAGTGCCTGTTTAAATGAAAAGGAATACACAAGGCTGCAGTCAGTCAGTTTCATTCACCTGGGCTTTCTGCTGGTAAAGGTGGATGCTCGAGGCAGGACTCACAGTTCTGAGGGATTGGGGAGTGCAATGTTGACTATGTTCCCAAGATTCTGGCAGGTACAGTGGGTTCTCAGCCTGCCTCTCATAACCAGCATATCGCATCCATTGAAAAACACATCCATCTTCCTCTCATGCAAATCCAGGTCCACCCCCCCCCCCACCCCCATACCCCCCCCCGAGAGTGGCTTGTCACTCAGTGAATGCATTTCAATACAACCATTCTTCTCAGAACAATCATTTTTCTTAATGAGAAAAACCTTTGGCCTTGGAGTTGGATGTGTTTTGTTCCCTAATGGGAATGCCTGCCTCATTCGACTAGGAATAAGAAAAATGGAAACTCCATCACCTTGCACGCCTGTCTGCGAGGCTGTATTTACTTAGCCTTTGAAGTGTTTGATACAACACAGAATCATTTAAGGGAAACAGAATCAATTGTAGAGCATTGGGCCAGATAAGAGCAGTGACGGTGAGAGAGAAATGGGCATGCATGTACAGTATAACAATGTGTTCTCAGCCTCGACTGTGACTGTGCAGACATGCTCTTTGTTCAGTAGCAGGATTTCTAGGCCTAATCTTGACCACTGAGGTTATCTAGCCAATTTAAAGATGCCCTATGCATAAATCACACCACTATTTCCCGGTTGCTAAAATTCTAATAGTTCGCCTAATTTCAGTTTATGTGACAAAACAAGCAGTCATTGCGTACCATTGTACCATCTAAACTAAACCACTGTAAAATATATTTTCCATAAACAAAAATAATGTATATTCAGCTGCTTGAAGCTGGTGTACAAAACCGAAAGAAAAAGATGCAAAAATGAAACTTCTAAACAGGAAGCATAGAAATGACACACAAAACAGATCTACCTCTTCTTAGACTTGCTTTCAACAGGAATGAAAGATCTATAAGTCATATTTCTATGTGAATTTGGTCAGGTAGTCCAAAAAGTTAGATATTGTACATTTAAATGGAAATGCCATGGCAAGGCACAATATGACATTTTGGTGCCCACAAAGAGCAGTCAACCAGCCTAAACAACACAGGTTGAGATGAATATTGACATGAACCTCAGCGGTGTTACTGTGTCATCAATTATATTTTGTGTTTAAATATGTTTACCTTGAAGAATATCACGGATTAACTTTATCTAGAATCTTTGATATTCATTTTTATAGTATCACTATATAGCATTTAATGTTACCTTATTCTGGGTCATGACACTCACTAGAACAATAACTCAGCAGCCTATCGGATATCAGCACTGTATGGGTCTCATGGTTGCCGAGGAGCGCTGTGCTTGGATAATGATAATGTGGCTACAGTGTCAACAACAGAGAGCAGCAGCTCATAAAATCATAACACTTGTCACCACCTGAGTGGATCAACAAATAGAGTCTTGGCTTAATGAATTGGAGAGCTCTGAGTATAGACAAGACAAGCAAATGCCAAATGCAAAAGAGCTTCCTAAACAACAGGTCATTGCAGAACAAAAGACAATCCTAATGTTGGCACCCTCTCAGTTCATTTTCAATAGGCCTAATTTTATAACAAAAAGGCCTACAATAGGCTGCAACACTATTTTACTGCACCAAGAGTATCCCACTGGGCACAGATGTCAATTCAACGTCTAGTTTTGTTGTCAACTAGTGTGAATTCAACAACAACAAAAATGCACCAGGTCATTGAAGTTGTTGATGACTTTTTGTAAATCAAATCAGTTTTCCACGTTGATTCAACGTCATCAATGAAATGACCTGGAAACAACGTTGATTCAAGCAGTTTTTGCCCAGTGGGATGCTACTGTAATCTACCTTTACAGTGTAAAAGGTGAGGGATATTTCAGCTGGAATTGCGATGACAATGTAAGCCTATATTTGCTAAGCAAATTCGTTCAAAATTGTCCCTCGGCTTATTACAAGATAATGTTACAAAAACAGTGTAGCCTCGCCTGTACGAGAAAAACCGCGCAGGCAGAACTGTCGTGTGAACATTACATCTCGGTGCACATGTTGGAATTAAACCAATATTACCTGGCCTTTTGTGACAGCGCAGTCTTCTTGGTCAGGAAATTACTTCAGGAGCGATGAAAGCAGAACTTCAATGGTTATCTCCTGGAAAGATGTCGGTGGCTTGAAAGGCAGGTTATAGAGTATCGTTTTTGGTGGTGACTGACATTCTAAATAAATCCATTAATGTATCTGAAAGATTCGACCGTGTATCACCTGGAAAGAAACGAATATGATATTCAATGCAACCAACGAGTACCGTTATGTGGGTAACGAAAGCGGCACCACAGCTGACAAGCTCTATCGACTGACAGCTACAGTATAGTAGCTGCATGGGGAAAATACTGAGGACTCACTTGCAACGTCCAGTACGTCCTCTTTACCCGCCTCGAAACCGTTTGCTCACATAACACAAACCGAGCCTATCTCTGCACATAATATTGTGAATGTCACAAGGTGATGTGCCTACCTTGAAAATGCCCTGCAGCACTACACAAATCGTTACCAAAGCCATAAACCCCGCCCAATTCTACAATTTATATTCTAAAAATGTGATTTTGAACCTAACCATAACCACACTGCTAACCTCATACCTATCACTAAACTGTATTAGATTATGACCAAAAAGCTAATTGTTGTCTTCGTGATTTTCGCGGCCGACGCACTGGAATGACTGTAAATGTCTGTGAATGTGACGGTTCTGTTGACTTCTTCTTCTTCTTCTTCGTGTGTCTTTCCGGCAGACAAGACGCTGTGTTGCGTATTTCTTGCAGCCTTTCACAGATCGTGCGCATTGTTTCGGAACAGCACATATGGAATCATATAGTAACCAAAAAAGTATTTTATATTTGAGATTCTTCAATGTAGCCACCCTTTGCCTTGATGACCACTTTGTACACTCTTGGCATTCTCTCAACCAGCTTTCCCTGGAATGCTTTTTCAACAGTCTTGGTGGCCTACAAACCTGACTCTGTTACACCAGCTCTGTCAGGAGGAATGTGCCAAAATTCACCCAACTTATTGTGGGACACTTGTCGAAGTCTACCCGAAATGTTTGACCCAAGGTAAAAAAAAATGTAAAGGCAATGCTACCAAATACTACTTGAGTGTATGTAAACTTCTGACCCATTGGGAATGTGATGAAATACATTAAAGCTGAAATAAATCATTCTCTCTACTATTATTCTGACACTTCACATTCTTCAAATAAAGTGATGATCCTAACTGACCTAAAACAAGGAATTTTTACTGGGATTAAATGTAAGGAATTGTGAAAAATCTAAGTTGAAATGTATTTGGCTAAGGTGTATGTAAACTTCCCACTTCAACTGTATAGAATGACATTTCAATAGAAAACAGGTCAAACAAAATGCCGATAGTTTGCAGCCTTTCCAGCTTCAGTTTGAAGCTATTGTGTTAGCTGTATTAATGGCTAGCTTCTCTGAAAAACAGTGAGCAGAATTTCTATGCCAGGCAAAAACAATGTGCATCGTTAGCGCATTGTTATGGATGTATCCAAATAAATGTCACTAGAAAACAAATTAACCAAATGCAAATGCGGCAGCTTTGATGTTATTCTGGCTGCACTGTTTGACGTAACTGTAAATTGGCTAGCTAGCAAGGAGGGGATAAGAACGTTCCCAGACAATTTGGCAATGGAACATTTAGAACGGTCATGCATACTGTGTAGAACAAAAAAGGCTTAATGACTGGGTTGCGTCTCTATAGAACGAACGACCAGCCGGCTTGGGTAGCAACCTTAGATTTGTGTCGGGACTATATCTCGTGAAAGGATGAAATAGTATGAATAAATTAATTTTTATGAAAATAATGTCAATCATCATTTAAACATGTTGGTAACCCATTGAATAAATGTGATTGAAGCCGGTGTTTGGAGGAAGTATTGGCACAGTTTTGTCTCGGGCCTAACATAACCCGTACCAATATATCCGCCAAACACAGGCTTCTAGGGCAATATCACTTAAATAAACTGGTTATCAACGCAATTAAAACAGTAAACAAGTAATTTTGCATCATACCCGTGGTATATTGTCTGATATACCACAGCTTTCAGCCAACCAGCATCCAGGACCCAAACACCCTGGTTAATCAATAGCTACTGTGTTTAAAAAAAAAAAAAATGACGAATGGCATTTTGCTTTCAGTGCCGATGGCGCATTATGAATACGTAGGATTATCCAACTGAGTACATTTCACTATCAAATGTTCACTCATCAACAGCCTGGTTGGAGATTAAATCATTTTATGTAGCAATTTCTGAATTACAGTTCATATTGATTGGCCTATTATAAAATTGAATCAGTGACTGTGTCAAATTCCATTATGGTCAGGCGATTTATTTCAGAATTGTAGGCCTAATTTTATTTTGTTTTGCTATATTATGGACCAATATCAATAAATGGAAAAAAATGTGTTTATTGTAGGAGAGCACTAACATTGATCAGCATAGCACTAGTAGGGAAGGAAATATCTAATGTTTTAGAACAGAAAGAAGAATATGAAGAAAGGAATACAAGGAAAGAAAATGAAGCTTTACTTGATGCAGATATTCAGCTTCAGTAGC
Source organism: Oncorhynchus kisutch (assembly GCF_002021735.2). Lineage (NCBI taxonomy): Eukaryota > Metazoa > Chordata > Actinopteri > Salmoniformes > Salmonidae > Oncorhynchus > Oncorhynchus kisutch. The sequence continues at coordinate 38,277,784 of NC_034187.2, forward strand.
AACAGAGGTAAGCCTATAGGTCTGCTTAATATAATAGGTTTTTATCAAGGGACTAACTATTGTCCCATTAAGAGTCTCCAGATCTGATGAGACAAAAATCAATAAATGATTGCAACATACTGTAGTAAACAGAGACATCATGTCAGTCCCAAGGGAACCCATCCTCATAGTGATCCAGTGAGCAATCTTATCAGGGGTGGGGATTTAAGTTATCCCAATACACATTTACTGCACATTTAGGCTACAGTAGGCCTACAACACACTGGGGCAGCAGGTAGCCTAGTGGTTAGAGCATTGGGCCAGTAACCGAAAGGTTGCTAGAGTGAATCCCCGAGCTGACAAGGTAAAAATTCTGTAATTCTGAACAAGGCAGTTAACCCACTGTTTCTAGGCCGTCATTGTAAATAAGAATTTGTTCTTAACTGACTTGCCTAGTTAAATAAAGGTAAAACCCTCCAAAAATAACATTTACAGCAAACTGAAATGCATGGAGAACAATAGCATATAACTTTAAGCTACAGTAGTTGCCTCTTAAAAATGGAATGGTTGAATGACAACAAACCTGATCCAGATACTGAATAAATGTGCTTCCTGTAAATAGATTGTGATTAACAAACATCATTCTGTATCATGCAAAGTCATCGTTTTGTATTTATTTGAGATACATTACAAACACAGAGAGATCATCCTACCAATCCTCGACTTTGGCGATGTCATTTACAAAATAGCCTCCAATACCCTACTCAGCAAATTGGATGCAGTCTATCGCAGTGCAATCGGTTTTGTCACCAAAGCCCCATATACTACCCACCATTGCGACCTGTACGCTATCGTTGGCTGGCCCTCGCTTCATACTCGTCGCCAAACCCACTGGCTCCATGTCATCTACAAGACCCTGCTAGGTAAAGTCCCCCCTTATCTCAGCTCGCTGGTCACCATAGCATCTCCCACCTGTAGCACACGCTCCAGCAGGTATATCTCTCTAGTCACCCCCAAAACCAATTCTTTCTTTGGCCGCCTCTCCTTCCAGTTCTCTGCTGCCAATGACTGGAACGAACTACAAAAATCTCTGAAACTGGAAACACTTATCTCCCTCACTAGCTTTAAGCACCAACTGTCAGAGCAGCTCACAGATTACTGCACCTGTACATAGCCCACCTATAATTTAGCCCAAACAACTAGCTCTTTCCCTACTGTATTTAATTGATTTATTTTGCTCCTTTGCACCCCATTATTTTTATTTCTACTTTGCACATTCTTCCATTGCAAATCTACCATTCCAGTTTTTTACTTGCTATATTGTATTTACTTTGCCACCATGGCCTTTTTTGCCTTTACCTCCCTTCTCACCTCATTTGCTCACATCGTATATAGACTTGTTTATACTGTATTATTGACTGTATGTTTGTTTTACTCCATGTGTAACTCTGTGTCGTTGTCTGTGTCGAACTGCTTTGCTTTATCTTGGCCAGGTCGCAATTGTAAATGAGAACTTGTTCTCAACTTGCCTACCTGGTTAAATAAAGGTGAAATAAAAAAATAAAAATAAAAAGATGTAACACACTGCAATTCATACATTTCCTACACTTCAAATGCTACATGAATGTGCAAATAAGCCTCTTGGTTGGTGAATAGAAAATAGAAACAAATCTGGATAACAGGAGAGTCGGACCGAAATGCAGCGTGGTGGTTAATCATGATATTTTAATGAGAAAAATGACGATACATGAAATAACTATTAAATACAAAACAACAAACGGAACGTGAAACCTAACTACAGCCTATCTGGTGAAACTACACAGAGACAGGAACAATCACCCACGAAATACAAAGTGAAACTCAGGCTACCTAAATACGGTTCCCCATCAGAGACAACAAGAATCACCTGACTCTGATTGAGAACCGCCTCAGGCAGCCAAGCCTAACTAGACACACCCCTAATCATTAGCAATCCCAAATCCTATAAAACCCCAATACGAAACACAACACATAAACCCATGTCACACCCTGGCCTGACCAAAATATATAATGAAAACACAAAACACTATGACCAAGGCGTGACATGTTGTGTCATTTTACTACTAATTAAAGGTACAGTACACAAACGCCTCAAGGTATAGCAGTAAAAGATTCCAACATAACTTTTAGAATATCATAAATATTTATGTGTAAAGTGCAGTTATACAGGCGGAAACAATTTTTTATAAAAAAACAGACAGAAAATACATACAGAAGTGTAGCAATAACTGATTATAATGTGTGGATCACCAATCGAGCCGCATGTCAGCTTTGCTCCACACATATTTCCCTCCTCTCTTTAGGAACATCTTCTCATCAAAGCCACTGAACTGAATGGCCTCTTCCACGCCAACATCAAGGATGGACTTGGATGGATCTTTCCTCCCCTCTCGGCAATCCAGGAAACGCATCTAAAAAAGCATTTTTTTTAAATGTCTAATTCATAAGCATTTAGAACATGAAGAATCATTTATAAAGAATTGTATAAGCATTTATAAAGGCTTAATCATGAAAGTTGTTATAAAGTGTTAACAACTGTTCATAGAAGAGCCTTTTGACAATCTAGTCCATTATCGAAATATCAATGCTATGAAACCTCATACCTAATACTAATAAATATAAAATATCGACAAAACAGCATCTCATTTCATCCTTCTCAAAGCCTGTAAATCCCCTCTGATCAAGATTGAAGGCACACATTACTCTGGGACTTACTATGTGAAGGTACATGTCTATAAATCTCAATCGATGAGAAGCATTTAGACAGCTGTTCAATAGTTCTGATGGACGAGGACTGTCTCCTTTAAAGGGCATGCTAAGACTTGGAATGTAGAGTGAGTATCATGTAAAATAACGGATTGAAAAAAAGGACTTACATATTCATCCAGAATGAGGTAGGAATCTCTCATCTGACAAGAGAAGACACCAAGGAAACATGTTAATGTCAAAACTATTTTGTATTACAGTATTGTCCACAGAGGGTTCTACATACAACCCAAAAGAAGGTTCTACCTGGAACCAAAAATGGTTTTCCTATAGGGACAGCAGAAGAACCCTTTTGGAACCCTTTTTTCTAATGGTGTACTTTAAACCTTAGTAGCATTTGGAAACAACTTAAATAGAGTAGTAGTTGTTGAATCATCATAATATACGGTATATAATGGACAATAAAAAAATATAATATTGTGTTCTCTTTGTCTTAAGTCCAGTCCCATACCTTCTGATTGGACTCTGGTACCAGGCAGCTGATGCTGCTGTGCCTTTCCAGGAAGTCCTGAAACTGCTGATCACTGATGAGAAACCTCTCTGCCTCCCTCAGACTGTTCTCCCCAGCGTTCTCGCCATCGATCAGCAGACACTGGAACACCTATACAGCACACACAGTGAAGTCAAGGCCATACAACTCATTTGTTACATCTATGGTATGAGAACACACCTCTATTCACAGATACAGCATTACTGGTGTGTAATGTTAATGCATTGGAACACCCTAACCTTCCAGCGTACAGGGTTGAGTTCTGTGATGTTTTCTCTCATGTCTTCATCCACATTGAAGGTGTTGATCACAGAGTTGATTTTGAACGCCACTTTGTACTTCCGGCACCAGTCACGGACCTTGAAGAGGTTGTCCAGGTGGCTCTTCCTGCCCTGGGCTCTGCCAATAGTCTGGTTGGTGTCCTCGTCAAAGCTGTCACAGGAAATGGCCAGAATGTCCAGGTATTCGCCTGTGAGGACAAGGAGAGTTTTGGACATCATCTCAAACAATTGTATTTTGAAACCCCAATGTATTGTAAATGTATAAATATCCACACATTCATGTGACAGTTTAGATTTATTGAGATAAAATATCAACAAGTCTTTTTTTAAACACTTTGATGATCAAAGTATGCCTTTTATGATGAGTCCTAAATTTTGTAAGGAGTCAACTGTGAAGCTTTTCAAATAAAACGTGTGAAATGCTTCTCTGAGTTTACATTTTGTGACCTTATATCAAAAACGAACCCGGTGCTGACATCTAGTGTCAATCAAATGACCTTTTTTTTTCCCTGACCGCATGATGAGGATTGTTTGTTTATTATGGGTGCTTTATGATGTTGGTTGGCCTACCATATTTTATTTTAACACAGAAATGAAAATGAAAACCATCTTACCATATGTTTGGAACCACTTTTCTCTGATCATGCTGCCATTGCTGACAATACTGACACTTGGGAGCTGGAGGTCTTGTTTGCAGTATTGGACTAATTTCCCCAAGAAATCACCTCTGTCGTGTATGAAAGGCTCTCCGCCAGAAAAGTTAATTTTTTCCAGTCCTTTAAAAAATAATGAAATTCTGAATTGTAAACACTGAATATAACATTAAATGACATAGCAATAGGCTATAATAATAAAGTCATAACATATCATGTGAATTTAAATATGGATTTGAAATAGAATAAATATAATATTTGGACAAATTTACCTGATTCCTTCAGAAGCTGTAAACCTCTCTTTGCGTCCTCAATAGGCAGGACAAAAGACGTTTTTGCAGTGTGGAAACAAAAACCGCACTTATAATTGCACTGTCGGGTAAAATGATAATTGACACTGCTTGGAGTTGCCGCAACTTGAGAAATAACATTGTTCACCACCTTGATTGTAGCTGGATTTACTTTAACTGTAGAAGAGAACTGTGATGCGCCGTGCACCTGCTGTCCTCGCACACCAATCCAGGCCAGGACAGTTGCAAAGATGCACTGGAGGAAACGTATGCAGAGCTGTAGAAACATCTTCACAAACACGATTTGGGTAAAGAACAATATTACTAGTCTTCACCTGGCCTGTCCAGTTGAAACGTCTGATGCAGGGCTCACTTGACTCTATGTATATGTACACCGCGATACACAACGCGTCGCCTGGCGTTGTAAAGTAACGTACGTTTCATCAAAACATCATCTGGGTTTCTATTTGCTAATAAGGAAACCGAAATGTCCACATTTGAATAGGCCACCCACAGGCCGAAAACAGGTTGAATCAACGTTGTTTCAACCCCCCAAAATGTAACGTGATTATGTTGAATCCACGTGGATAACTGATTGGATTTGTAAAACGTGTTTTTGTTGTTGTCGATTTCACATTTAATTCACGTTTGTTGACAACTCAACCAAACTAAACATTGAACTGACATTGAACTGACATTTCTGCCCAATGGCTACCAACTGTATGAGTAGTGGTGCAATTAGGCATAATGACCATCACTGCAGTGCTCTAAAAACGTGAAAATAAAAGTATGCCTTGATTCAAATTCAGTCCTATTACACGCCTACATGCTTAAGCGCTTTGAATACCCTAATAGTGCCATGCAAATTAGCTGACTCATTAGCGTAATGTAGGTGAGGACATGGGACAGGAGGTAACAGCCATATTATGATAGGCCCACCTTCTGCATTCCAAACTCTTAAAAGACACCCTATCCCCGCAGCCCTCAAATTAAGTGAACACTTCTGATGACGTATCATGACGTCTGACGAGAATACAGTACACTTGCAGGGCGAGGGAGGAAGGAAGTAAATATTGTGAAATGGACCGCCCTTGCATGGAAATTCGTCACTTATTCATCCCGCGATGATTGTGTTTTCAGCCACAGGTAGCTTGTGCGTGCTTTATATGTGCTCCAGTCAATTATGATTGCATGTCTACTTATATTAACTATATAATTATTAATATACGCCTACTGTGTGATAGCTAGCAAATTAATTAGCTACTTAACGTTAGCCTGTCTGGCTGGAACTTCTGAAGAAGGAACATTTTTTATTTCTACAATTTCCAAAAGCTAACCAAACAAAAACATAATTACTTTTACAAGACTGTTTGTGCCATCGTTTGCATTAGTAGCACAATTTCTAAACTTTTTACGTTCGTTATTTTTACTTACACTTGTATATTGACTTATACATATTGATGTTAAGGTTTTATGTTTCGGCTGACTTTTCTTAGTAGATGTACAATCATCATGAATTGAATTATGAGCTGTTTCAGGCCCGAAGTTAACATTATTGTACACTCGCAAACTCAATCAAAAACGAGGGCTGAGGAGCTTAAATTGCGAACTTCCCTTGTTTGGCTAATCGTTTGGACCGATGTCCAAGATGGTGACAGGGATTCCCCCAAGGGCATAAGGCGAGGGTAAGTGGACGAGGGTGTGTCTTTTATGAGATTGAAACGCAGCCCTTATCTCAGACAGTCAGGTGCACATTGCATCACTTTCGTTTTTGGTAATATGGCTCAAGTTTTGGTTTGCTTGTCAAGTGCGCCATAAGTTTCGTTTTCTCCTCAGTTTCCCAAATCAGGCGTGCTATTTTGTGATTTTAAACCTACATTGAACCACACTGCTAACCTTATGCCTATTTTATTTAAATTCTGACCAAAAAGCTCATTGTTATAAATTGTATTTTAATGTTTAAGGACTCTTGGAAGATATTACTAGTCTTCACCTGGCCTGTCCAGTTGAAACGTCTGATGCAGGGCTCACTTGACTCTATGTATATGTATACCGCGATACACAACGCGTCGCCTGGCGTTGTAAAGTAGCGATCCTAATAAAATACGCAGTGACACACTGGAATGACGTAATATGTGCATTCCAAACACTTAAAATACACACCCTATCCCCTCAGCCCTCAAATTAAGTGGACACTTCTGATGACGTATCATGATGTCTGACGAGTATACACTTGCAGGACAAGGGGCGACAGAGGAAGGAATGATTTTTAAATGGACTGCCCTTGCCCGGAAATTCGTCACTCGTTCATCCCTCGATGATTGTGTTTTCAACCACTGGTAGCTTGTTGGTGCCTTATATGCTCTACAGTCAATTATGATTACATCTATACTAACCATATAATTATTAATATATGCCTACTGTCTGATAGCTAGCAAATTAATTAGCAAATTAACTTAACTATTGATTTTTTTTATTTCTACAATTTCCAAAAGCTAACCAAACAAAAACATTACTTTTACGAGACGTGTTTGTGCCGTCATTTGCGTTAGTAGCACAATTTCTAATCTTTTTACAGTTGTTTTTACTTACACTTGTATGTTGACTTATCCATATTGATGTTGAGGTTTGAAGTTTCGGCAGACTTTTCTTAGCGGATGCACAATCATTGCTAATTGAATTATGGGGCGTTTCAGGCCCCGAACTGAACATAATTGTACACTCGCAAACTCCATTAAAAACGAGGACTGAGGGGCTTACGTTGCTTGGCTAATCATTTGGACCGACAACAAATATGACCGCGGGGATTCCCCCAAGGACATACTGCAAGGGTAAGAAGACGAGAGTGTGTCTTTTATGACATTGAAATGCAGCCTCTGTTGACTTCTTCTACTTCTTCTTCATGTGTCTTTCCGGCAGACCAGACACTGTGTGGCGTATTGCTGCCTTTCGCAGATCATGCGAATTGCACATTTTGGGACCCACCAAAAAAAGGGACAAGGGGAATGTGAAAAACATAAATTGCACCATCTAACCCTGCACCTATATATTATTTGCCAAAACCCACCACCTCATCCCACTACTTTTCCCACTACTTTTAGGGTGTATGCTCCCCTAATATATATATATATATATATTCAGTGACAGTTAAAAGTTTGGACACCAAGTGTATAGGTCTAACTTAATTTGATTATATTTAAGCAATAAGGCCCAAGGAGTTGTGGTATATCGCCAGTATACCAAGGCTAAGGGTTGTCCTTATGCACAACGCAACATGAAGTGCCTGGATACAGCCCTTAGCAGTGGTATATTGGCTATATACAACAAACCCCAGAGGTGCCTTATTGCTATTTAATATAATGGTTGGGTCTAATCCTGGATGCTGATTGGTTAAAACTGCATTCCAGCCAGTCTCTATTCCACAAACTATGACATTGACATGCCTATTTACTCTGTTCCATCTAACTTCTCAATCCAATGTATGAACTTGATCTCCACTATAAAAAGCATCTAGACATTATTTCCCATTTCTTTTTTACTTGCATTTGGTTTTCAACAGCGGAGATTTGTATTTAACCTTGCTGCCTGTCTCTCCGATATTTGCAACATCGTTTCAATATGGAAATTCGATCTCCAGCTGTCCCATAGTAATGAACGTGTCGGGACAATACAGGCAGGCAGACAACTTTTCTCAGCCAGTCGAAATCATGAATCAGCTGGCATCATTTTTATGGATATACATAAAGAAATGTCAATAGAAAACAGCTTAAACAAACGCAAATGCAGCTAATTTGCTGTTATTCTGGCTGCACTGTTTGACGTAACTGTATGTTAGCTGTAGTTGGTTAGTTAGCAAGCAAGGGATAAGAACGTTGCCAGCCAGTATGGGCAATGGAACATTTAGAATGAAAAGCTGATACTGAACAAAAATAATTAATGACTAGGTCGCGCAATCAAACTGATAGAACGAACGACCAGCCAGTTTGGGTAGCACCCTTAGATTTGTGTTGGGTCTATATCTCATGAAAGGATGAAATAGTATGAATAAATTCAACAAAATAATGTTTTTTTTAATGAAAATGTGTCAATCCGTTATTTGAATATGTTGGTTACCCGTTGTATAAAAGTCATAATGCCCGCGAAGCCGATGTTTGGAGGATATATTGGAACGGTTTGCCAGCCCTCAAACACCCGTGCCAATATATCCTCCAAACACCGACTTCGTGGGCATTTTCACTTGAAGAAAACTGGTTATCAATGCAATTGAAACAGTAAACAAGTAATGTTGCATCATATCCGTGGTATATTGTCTGATATACCACAACTTTCAGCCAACCAGCATCCAGGACCCAAACTACCCAGTTTATCAATAGCTACTGTGTTTAACTTTATCTAAATGACGAAAGGCGTCACTGGCATTTTGCTTTCAATGTCGATGGTGCATTATGGAGAGGATTACCCAACTGAGCAAATTTCACTATCAAATGTTCACTCGTCATAGGCCTGGTCGGAAATTAACTTATTGTATAATGCAATTCCTGAATTACATTTCCTATTGATTGGCCTATTACATTTTGAAGCAAATTACATTTTGATATCTAATTCCATTGTGGTCAGGCGATTCATTTCAGAATTGTTTTTTCTTTAATTTTTTGCAGCGATTCGTTGCACTCACCTGGACTTCAACACCTGTGTCATTACCTCCCCTATATTTGTCTGTTCCCCAGCTCTGTTCCTCACTTCCGCATTGATTGTCGTATGTCGTTTTGTTCCCCCGGTTCTGGAACTATTCCTGTCCTGTGCAAGATTAAAATGTTCACTCTCCGTACTTGCTTCTCATCATCAGCGTCGGTTCTTACAGAATGCGGAAGCCACCAAATGAAGCATCTGGGAGTGTTGGCTTTTCGGTGCCTTAGTTGGCTCGTTGGGCTTCCACACCCTAGCTGACTCGAGAGGTTTTCTTGCCCCGGTTGGCTTGGCAGGCACCCATCCCACGTCAGGCCTCCGCCGGATCGTCAGGGTCCCACTTCTCAGCTGGTTCATCAGGCTCCCACTTCTCAGCTGGTTCATCAGGCTCCCACATCCCAACGGGATCATCAGGCTGTCACACCTTAACCAGATCGTCAGGCTCCCACGCCTCAGCTGGTTCGTCGGGCTTCTACGCTCCCAGCCAGCTGGTCCAGCGCCCTGCCTCGGCCGGCCCGTTAGGCTCGTCCAAGTGGGATGCCAGGTGGCACTCCTGGGGGGGGGGGGGGGGGGGGGGGGGGGGGGGAAGTCCTGTCATGCCTGCTCCCACTCACCCTCCCTGGCTGCCCAGTACTACGCACTCCTGCCACCATCATTATGCACACCTGCTTCCCTCGTCACGCGCATCTGTGAGTCAATGCACTCACCTGGACTTAATCACCTGTGTCATTACTTCCCCTATATCTGTCTGTTCCCCAGCTCTGTTCCCCGCTTCCGCATTGGTTGTCGTATCTCGTTTTGTTCCCCCGGTTCTGACGCTTTTCCTGTCCTGCTCCATGTCTGTGCAAGATTAAATGTTCACTCTCCTTACCTGCTTCTCATCATCAGCGTTGGTTCTTACAGGAAGGAAATATCTCAGGGTTAGAACAGACAGAAGAACATGAAGGAAAACAAGGAAAGAAAATTAAGCTTTACTTGATGCATGTATTCAGCTTCAGTAGCAATAGATGAAGGCTTATAGGCCTGCTTATTAATATAAGGGGGACTGACTATTGTCCCATTAAGAGTCTCCAGATATGATGAGACAAAGATCAAGACCTGATTACAACATACTGTAGTAAACAGAGACATTATGTCAGTCCCAAGGGAACCCATCCTCATAGTGATCCAGTGAGCAATCTTATCAGGGGTGGGGATTTGAGTTATCCCAATAGACATGTACTGCACATTTAGGCTACAGTAGAACTACAACTACTGAAATGGATGGAGAACAATAGCATATAACTTTAAGCTACAGTAGTTGCCTCTTAAAATTGGAATGGTTGTATGGCAACAAACCTGATCCAGATACTGAATAAATGTGCTTCCTGTAAATTGATTGTGATTAACAAACATCATTCTTTATCATGCAATGTCATCTTTATTTTTATTTTTTTGCGATACATTACATACAGAGACAGATGTAACACACTGCAAATAGTAGCAACTGTATTCGTAAATTCCCCACATTTCACTCAAAGTGCTAAATTCCAAATACTACACGAAAGTGAAAATAAGCCTCTTGGCTGGTGAATAGAACATGTAAAAAATTGGATAACAGGACATAAAAGGAAAAAGCAACAAATCTGGACATACAAGAAGCAAGTTATTATTATCCAGTGAGTGATTAAATAGTTGTCTGTGTAGAGTAGCTGTGCTGTGTAATTTTACTACTAATTAAAGGTACAGTACACAAACGCCTCAAGGTATACAGTGGGACAAAAAAGTATTTAGTCAGCCACGAATTGTGAAAGTTCCCTATGTGTACCTATGATGAAAATTACAGGCCTCTCTCATCTTTTTAAATGGGAGAACTTGCACAATTGGTGGCTTACTAAATACTTTTTTGCCCCACTGTAGCAGTAAAAGATTCCAACATAACTTTTAGAATATCAAAAATATTTATGTGTAAAGTGCAGTTATACAGGCGGAAACTATTTTTTATAAAAAAACATACAGAAAATACATACAGAAGTGTAGCAATAACTGATTATAATGTGTGAATCACCACTCGAGCCGCATGTCAGCTTTGCTCCACACATATTTCCCTCCTCTCTTTAGGAACATCTTCTCATCAAAGCCACTGAACTGAATGGCCTCTTCCACGCCAACATCAAGGATGGATCTTTCCTCCCCTCTCGGCAATCCAGGAAACGCATCTAAAAAAGCATTTTTTTTAAATGTCTAATTCATAAGCATTTAGAACATGAAGAATCATTTATAAAGAATTGTATAAGCATTTATAAAGGCTTAATCATGAAAGTTATTATAAAGGGTCACCAACTGGTCATAGAAGAGCTTCTTGACAATCTAGTCCATTATCAAAATATCACTGCTATAAAACCTCATACCTAAAACTTAAAAATATAAAATATATGCAAAACGGCATCTTATTTCACCCTTCTTAGAACCTGTACATCCACTCTGATCAAGGTACATGCCTATACAACTCAAAGCATTTAGACAGCTGTTCAATAGTTCTGATGAACGAGGACTGTCTCCTTTAAAGGGCATGCTAAGACTTGGAATGTAGAGTGAGTATCATGTAAAATAACGGATTTAAAAAAAGGACTTACATATTCATCCAGAATGAGGTAGGAATCTCTCATCTGACAAAAGAAGACAACAAGGAAACATGTTAATGTCAAAACTATTTTGTATTACAATGTTGTCCACAGAGGGTACTACATGCAACCCAAAAGAAGGTTCTACCTGGAACCACAAATGGTTCTCCTATAGGGACAGCAGAAGAACACGTTTGGAACCCTTTTTTCTAATGGTGTACTTTAAACCTTAGTAGCATTTGGAAACAATTTTAATGGAGTAGTAGTTGTTGAACCATCATAATATCAATAACGGACAATAAAAAAATATAATATTGTCTTAAGTCCAGTCCCATACCTTCTGATTGGCCTCTGGTACCAGGCAGCTAATGCTGCTGTGCCTTTCCAGGAAGACCTGAAAATGCTGGTCGCTGATGAGAAACCTCTCTGCCTCCCTCAGACTGTTCTCGCCATCGATCAGCAGACACTGGAACACCTATACAGCACACACAGTGAAGTCAAGGCCATACAACTCATTTGTTACATCTATGGTATGAGAACACACCTCTATTCACAGATACAGCATTACTGGTGTGTAATGTTAATGCATTGGAACACCCTAACCTTCCAGCGTACAGGGTTGAGTTTGGTGATGTTTTCTCTCATGTCTTCATCCACATTGAAGATGTTGATCACAGAGTTGATTTTGAACGCCACTTTGTACTTCTGGCACCAGTCACGGACCTTGAAGAGGTTGTCCAGGTGGCTCTTCCTGCCCTGGGCTCTGCCAAATGTCTGGTTGATGTCCTCGTCAAAGCTGTCACAGGAAATGGCCAGAATGTCCTGGTATTCTCCAAGGAGAGTTTTGGTGATAAAACTGACATCATCTCTCAAAGAATGTTATTTTGAAACACCAATGAATTCAAAATGTATTAATATCCAGACATCCATGTGATAGTTTATATTTATAGAAGTGAAAATATCAACAAGTCGTTTTTAAAAACATTTTGATGATCAAAGTCAACTGTCGAGGCCTTTCAAATAAAAAGTGTGAAATGCTTCTCTGAGTTCGCTTTTTGTGACCTCATATCCAAACTAACCCGGTGCTGACATCTAGTGTAAATAACAACTTGTTTTTTTTCCTGAGGATAATGTGGTTTGTTTGTTTATGATGGGTGCTTTATGATGTAATGAAAATCACCGGGGTAACGTTGGTTGGCCTACCATGTTTTATTTTAACACAGAACCTAAAATGAAAACCATCTTATCATATGTTTGGAACCACTTCTTTGTGATCATGCTGCCATTGCTGACAATACTGACACTTGGGAGATGGAGTTCATGTTTGCACTATTGGACTAATTTCCCCAAGAAATCATCTCTATCGTGTATGACATTAATAAACACTGAATATAATATTAAATTAGATAGAAATAGGCTGTAATACTAATCTAATAACATATCATGTGAATTGAAATAGGGAATTTTAAAATGCATAAATATAATCTTGGGGCAAATATACCAGATTCATTGAGAAGCTGTAAAACTCTCTTTGCTTCCTCAATGAGTAGGACCAAATATAATTGACACTTGGGTTGATTTTTCCTGTAGAAGAGAACTGTGATGCGACGTGCACCTGCTGTCCTCGCACATTGATCCATGCCAGGACAGGACAGTTGCAAAGATGCACTGGAGGAAACTCATGCAGAACACGACTTGAGTAGAGAAATATTACTAGTCTTCAGCTGTCCTGTTGAAACTTCTGATGCAGGGCTAACTCGACTCCGCAATAAATGAAGCGTCTCCTGGCGTTGTAATGTAACTGATCTTCATAACGTCACATGAGCAGTTTCTATTCCAAAGTTGAATAGGCCTCCCACAAAAACGGGTTGAATCCACGCCATTTCAACCAAACAATTAAATGTGATCATGTTGAATCAATGTGGATAACTGGTTGGATTTTCAAAAATTGCTTTGTCATGGTCATTTTTTGTTGTCGATTTCACTTTTAATTCACCTTTGTTGACGACTCAACCAAATGTAGGCTAAATCAAAACTCGACGTTGACTGACGTCTGTGCCCAGTGTATGAGTAGTGGTGCACTCGGCTAAATGACCATCACTGCAGCGCTCTAAAAACTTGAAAATAAAATGAACAATAATGTATTTATTCAAATGCAGTCCTATTACATGCCTACATACGTTAGTGCTTATAATAAAAAGCCTGCGCTTTGAATAGGCCTTCATACCGTAATAGTGCTAAGCAAATTTGCTGACTCATTTGTGTCATTTAGGTGAGGCCATGGGACAGGAGGTAACAGCCATATTATGATAGGCACACCTTATCACTTTCGTTTTTGGTATTATCAAGTGGCTCGAGTTTCGGTTTGCCTGTCAAGCGCCATAAGTTTCGTTCCCTCCCCAGTTTCCCAAATCAGGCGTGCCTGTCAGTTGTGTTTCAGCTGAAAGTGCATTTCGTTCGTGGTTTGATTCAAGATGGCAAGACGCATGATGTCCCGGTTGGGCCAGTGGTCTTCTTATGTTTTTGCAGTGGACTTCGATACGAACTCTGACCCAATCTACTTCGCCCTAGCAAGCAAACAGAGCGAACGGCCACAAGTGTTCAGAAATGTCCTCGCTGATGAAATGTGCTACTCGCTCCATGTGCAAAGCGATGACAAAATTGAAAGAGCAAAGTTTTATGGAGGACTGAAAAAAAAACTTTCTAAAGAGTTACCTCCAGAATGTACGATTTTGGAAATGTCCATATTTCAGCCCAATGTCAAAGATTCTGTCATCAAAGGATATTTTCTAAAAGACGCATCTAAGTCCTCAGCGACTGAACGAGTATTAGGCGAGTTGCTTCGCAATGACCCAGTCTATGTATGCTCCTACTTGTGCGGGGGAGAGGACAGACAGTGGTCGCAACACCTGTGGTCCAATACAGAAGACGGTTGGGTGGAGGTGTTGGAGAAATACTGCGTGGTACCTGCTGAAAAGCCAGTGCATCATCCTTCAACTCTCAACATTATCAACTATGACGTGTTCTATAGTTTTGAGGATGCCTACAAAGTTCTGCAACAGGTTTGAATAGTGACACTTTTATGTTTCAAATCAGTTGACACATGTTGCCGTGTATTTGTGCAGTTGTCATTATGTGTATAGAGCTGGCCGGTTTGTAATCCTAAAACCCTCGAAATTAGTTACATCTGGTTTGCATAGGATTTTGGGTAGTGATGTACCAATTTGACATTTTTGGCCAATACTGTTATCCGTTATTTTCCTTGTATAAAAAAAGACACCAATAACCGATATTTACAATTTTAGCGGCTTTTTAAGCATTCTAGTACAGTTAAATAGTTAACACACACACATGGACGCAGCAGTCTAAGGCACTGCATCTCAGTGCAAGAGGCGTCACTACAGTCCCTGGTTCGAATCCAGGCTGTATCACATCCGGCCGTGATTGGGAGTCACATAGGGCGGCGCACAATTGGCCCAGCGTCGTCCGGGTTTGGCCATCATTGTAAATAAAAATGTGTTCTTAACTGACTTGCCTAGTTAAATAAAGGTTACACACACACACACCACACTGACCAAAAATATATTCTGTTGGCATTTACATATGTCCCCATTACCAGTAAAACATAATCAAAACCTATTTCTTTCACCTACTTGCTGTGCTGCTTTGTTGTTCATTTATTCAGTCTTTTTTTTTTCTCAACCAGGATTTCTATGGGATGCCGTTTGGGTCTTTGCTAAGGAACTCTGTTTGGGTCTTTGCGTGTCAAAAATAAAACAATGACCAGGCGTTAACACTATTTGACGTGTCAAATAAGCTTGTTGACCAATCAGGACCTGAATATGACTGCACGTCACATAATAATTTAACGCATTCATACATTTTTTACATAGTTATTACACATTGATTACACTACGATTCATCGATACGAATGCTATGATGCTGCTAAAGTTGTCTTGTGCACCTACAGTGCTGTTTCAGTAGCTATAGTTAGCTGGCTAACTATATAGCTAGGTGTCATCTAAAATAACCCTAATTTATAAAACAGTTTGTATTTGAATGATGGGGGTCGGACCCATCTATGTGAAGCTAGCCACAATAAGGATTAGCCACAATAGTGGACTTAACGGTTAGTCTTTTTTTTTAAAGTATGGCATAATTATACTAATTGTATTCAATTGCATCGCTGTCAATGACACTTTTATTTTGAAGGCAAACCCCAAATTCCAATATTGTGCCTAATCTTTATTGTGGCTAGCTTCACAACACATAACCAACTCCGGTTGAGCCTCATTAGCCAGATGAAGCTAGCTGGCTGTTCATAACGTTAGCTTTGGGCAACAGGGTTAAGTAGCTGGCTAGCTATTTATTTTCATGAACTGAAGCTCAATTTCAATAGGCGAACAACAAGTGGCAACCTAGCTAATACTTACTCAAGGATTCCTAAGAATAATGACTGCAGTTTCTACTGGTCTTTGTTTACAGGCTGGTTGTATTGGTTCTAGCTAGGTACCAAGCTAAAGCTAGCTACCCCAGAAGTTGCTGTTGAGCAAATTATGCTTTATTACCAATGCAGTATTGTAAACACATCGTTCGTGGCCGGTGTTTGCTTGTTTGCACACTTTTTGTACAGCTTTGACAGTGCTACTGTATCTTTTTTGACATGCGAAGACCCAAATGGCGTTCCATAGTATGTATGTCTTGAAGCTAATAGCAGTGACGCTATTACTGTGTAACTTCGGTAGGGTAACATCTGAAAAATGGCACATTTGGTAGTATGTACCGGTGCCGACCAAAGCCAACATCACCCATGACAGTGAACGGTTGGGCAGTGAATCCCATTATCTCGGCTTTAATGGATTTTGTATTTTGAGTTGTCTCGCTGAAATTTTCTTACTCTTTCAAATGACTGCTTGACTTGTTGACTGCTTGATCCACACAGCAGACATTGTGGGCTGGGCTATGAATGCTGTGTTGCACGTGTAGCTCAAAATTATACGTGTCGTCATTACGGCATGTACCTACGTTATATAGGTACGCCCGTCAGCTTTGACATCGGTTTTGCACATCTGCATTAACCTAGACATACCGATGGTGGCATTTTTAGCTAATATCGTCAAATTCCGATACGTTCACCGATATATCGTGCATCCCTAGTTTTGGGATAATTGCCGAAAATATGTGCTTTCGTAAATTCTCTCTTGGGTATCTACTCCGATTTCAGAGCACTCTCGACTGAGTGTGCCAGAGCGCAGAATAACTGATGACTATACGAACGCACAACGAACTGTGTCAGTAAACATCTCCAAAAAAACACCAGAGTGAATTTACAAAAGTAAATTCAGTTTGGCTATGTACCAGTTTCAGAGCAGTCTCTCATTTGAGTGTGCTAGAGCTCAGAATAACTGATTAATGAATGAATGCGCAACACCCGTTGAATATGACAGGTGTCAGTAAAGGTTGACAACAAAATAAAATAATTCAGTTGTTGCTAGTGTAACCGGTGTGAAATGACTAGCTAGTTAGTGGGGTGCGCACTAATATCGTTTCAATCGGCGACGTTACTCGCACTGAGACCTTGAAGTAGTTGTTTCTCTTGCTCTGCAAGGGCCGTGGTTTTTGTGCAGCAATGGGTAACGGTGCTTCGAGGGTGACTGTTGTCGATGTATGCAGAGGGTCCCTGGTTTGAGCCCGGGTAGGGGCGAGGAGAGAGATTGAAGCAACACTGTTACATTGGTGCCGTGACCCAGATCACTGGTTGCTGCAGAAAAGGAGGTCAAAAGGGGGTTGAGTTACATGCGTAACCCTTGTGAAATGGCTAGCTAGTTAGCGGGGTGTGTGCTAATAGCGTTTCAATCGGAGACGTCACTCGCTCTGAGACCTTGAAGTAGTTGTTTCCCTAGCTCTGCAAGGCCGCTTCTTTTGTGGAGCGGTGGATAATGGTGCTTCGAGGGTGACTGTTGTCGATGTGTGCAGAGGGTCCCTGGTTCGAGCCTGGGAAGGGGCGAGAAGAGGGACGGAAGCAACACTGTTACACTTATATATCCGTGAACATAACGGATGTCTAGTTTAAAGCCGATGTCAAAAACCGATGTCAAAGCTACCATGCATACCTATATAACGTAGGTACATGACATAATAACGCCATGTAAAATGTTGCGCTAGACGTGCAACACAGCATTTCTAACCTAGCCCACACAATGTCTGCTGTGTGGATCGAGCAGTCAACAGGTCGAGCAGTCATTTGAAAGAGTAAGAAAATTTCAGAGAGACAACTTAAAGGCAAAATCAATCAAAGCGAAGATACTGGAATTCATTGCCCTTGACAATCAATCATTCTCTGTTGTTGGTGATGTTAGCTTTCGCCGACTGGTCGAGCACCGGTTAACACTACCAAGTCTGCTATTTTTCAGATGTTGCCCTACTGGAGTTACTACTGGAGTTACACAGTAATACCATCACTGCAATTAGCTTCAAGACATACATACTATGGAACGCCAATTGGGTCTTTGCATGTCAAAAAAGATACAGTAGCACTGTCAAAGCTGTACAAAAACGTCTGCAAACACCGGCCACGAACGATGTGTTTAAAATACTGCGTTGGTAATAAAGCATCATTTGTTTGACCGCAACTTCTGGGGTAGCTAGCTTTAGCTTGGTACCTAGCTAGCACCAATACAACCAACCTGAAAACAATGACCAGTAGAAACTGTAGTCATTTTCCTTATTCTTAGCAATGTATTTCACTGAAAGAATAAACGTTTTGTTTTCGAAATGATAGTTTCCAGATTTGACCATTTTAGTGACCTAAGGCTCGTATTTATGTGTGTTTATTATACTATAATTAAGTCTTTGATTTCATATTTGATAGAGCAGTCTGACTGAGCGGTGGTAGGCAGTAGCAGGCTGGTAAGCATTCATTCAAACAGCACTTTCCTGCCTTTGCCAGCAGCTCTTCGCTGTGCTTCAAGCATTGCGCTGTTTATGACTTCAAGCCTATCAACTACTGAGATTAGGCTGGCAATACTATAGTGCCTATAAGAACATCCAATAGTCAAAGGTATATGAAATACAAATGATGTAGAGAGAAATAGTCCTATAATTTCTATAATAACTACAACCTAAAACGTCTTAACTGGGAATATTGAAGACTCATGTTAAAAGGAACCACCAGCTTTCATTGGTTCTCATGTTCTGAGCAAGGAACTTAAACGTTAGCTTTTTTACATGGCACGTATTGCACTTTTACTTTCTTCTCCAACACTGTGTTTTTACATTATTTAAACCAAATTGACCATGTTCATTATTCATTTGTGACTAAATTGATTTTATTTATGTTTTATATTAAGTTAAAATAAAAGTGTTCATTCAGTATTGTTGTAATTGTCATTATTACAAATATATGTATAAAAATCGGCTGATTTAATCGGTATCTGTTTTTTGGTTTTGGTACTCCAATAATCGGTATCAGTATCGGCATCGAAAAATCATAATCGGTCGACCTCTAATAGAAATCCTGGTTGAGAAGGAAACGACTAAAATGAACAATGAAACAGCACAGCAAGTGAAAGAAATAGGTTTTGATTATGTTTTACTGGTAATGGGGACATACGTAAATGCCACCAAAATAACTTTTTGATCAGTGTGTGTGTGTGTGTGTGTGTAACCTTTATTTAACTAAGTAAGTCAGTTAAGAACAAATTCTTATTTACAATGACGGCCCGGACGACGCTGGGCCAATTGTGCGCCGCCCTATGGGACTCCCAATCACGGCCGAATGTGATACAGCCTGGATTCGAACCAGGGACTATAGTGACGCCTCTTGCACTGAGATGCAGTGCCTTAGACTGCTGCATCCATGTGTGCATGTTAACTATTTAACTGTACACGAATGCTAAAAAGGCAGCATGTTAAAGCAATGTTAAATATCAGATATCAGTATTGGCCAAAAGTTTAATGCCGGTGCATCACTAGTTACACTAGCAGCACAGTTACAGTCACTAACACGCTACTATGAAAACAGTCTTAACCAGCTCTGCTAGTTTGAGTAAAATAGTCAGAGTGAGTAAAATAGTCAGAGTGAGGTTTTCTCTCATTTGTGCCTGGAAGTAGCTAGCAAGCTAGCCAACTTTAGCCAGTTAGCTTTGGTGCTTGACTGCTGTTGTGAGGTCAGAACGCTCGGATCAACCCTACTCCTCCACCAGAGTCCAGTGTGTGCTCTGAAGGCTCCAAGAGAGAAATGCTCAGAATTTATGAACTGACAATCTGACAACGCTCTGAATTTACAGACACGGCCAGCACTGGACGTTCTGCCACACTAGGCGAGACAAAAAAAATGCAGCCCCCCCTCCTATCCCAGCTAAACTGTGTTCAGCAGGGGTCGGCAATAGGTTTTGCTTTGGCCCAACTATCTTCTCAGCTGAAAGTCTCAGGAACTGAACATAATAGCGGCCCAATTCATAGGCTTATGCTGCAAATTAAACAACATTTTTAACACATCTGGTTAATAGGCTATGTAACCAGTTAAATGTCAATGACATAGCCTAATATAGATTACGTTGATGAAATCACCAATAACTCTATTACATTCATTTTTTATATTTCTTTGTGTGTTGATTAGGGAAAAAACAGCTTGCAATCAAGAGAAAATGCTGCGCTGAAAAGGTCTCAAAAGAAAGGTGGATAGTGAAAATGGGGAAGAATGGACAGAGAAATAGGCATTCTTACCATATTTTTCCCATGTCAAACCAGAGTGTCTTCTTTGCAATGCTGTTTTTCAAATAATTAATTCTTAGACATCTTTATGAATCTAAGCATGGCACTTTCAAAAGTTCACTTTCCACCCAGACAGAGGCTCTATCGATACAGAAAAATGTAAGCTTCAACTGCTGGCTACTTGTCTATTGCATAACCCAGCAACTGAAGTGCTACCCTAAAAGCTTCCTGGGTTTAAGCAAACATCTTCTCTTTTCAGAAAGTGAAAAGCTCAATTAATAGGGACAGAATAGCAAAGTCATAAAAAATAAAAAAATCTCCTCGAATATTATAATCTGCAGCTCAGCCTCAGAATGTCATAGAGAGTAATCAATATATCCCTTTTTTACATCGGAGTCACGTCCTTCGCGGGTATTTTAAAACTTGTTTCTACCATAAGGCATCATGGAGTTAAGCATTGGTATAGAATACTTTATTTAATCTGGATACTTTTTATGTATTTATTATTATTTATTTATTATTTATTTCAAAATATAAAGCAAACAATAGATATCCTTTTTGCTATTTTCCTTAACAAAGGGTATGGGATACCCTCACTCAATTCGAGCCCTGGTTTTTAAGGATTGCATGTGACGCTATTGGAGGATTTGGCTATACCGAAACCTATGGATACCATAACTGTGTCTGTTAAAAAGGTAGGCACACCACGTATTTTTTTTAATAGAAAGATATAGGCTCCAATTATCTATGTAATTCTCTGATTAGCCTGGTAGAAAATGTTGGTGCGCGCGTGCACATATAGGAGGTCCCTTACCGGGGCCGAAGGGAATTTTACTGCAGTGGAGCATTACAATGTTGCAGCCAGCTGCCTGTAGTAGGAAACAAGAGTTTCTTACTAATAATATGCCACCTGTTATCTATCACACATGGTACCATCCCACAATTGTTACAATTACAATAAAAATAACACTTTTATTCAACGTATATTTTCATATTCCTGTAGAAGTGTAAAAAGAGTGAGATCATTTGAGCTTTCATAAATGCGTGGAGGGCCTCGTTTCATTGGAGCAGTGTAAAATAAGGCCTGTGTTATTGGCCCAGGCTTAACTCATTTAGTTTATTTAAATCTCGAATTTGATTGTCCAACATTAGTTTCAGCATTTCTTTATTTCGTGGCCCGCCTAGAGTGCCCTCTTTTCTCTGCAATGGTGCTGCATTGCGGTCAGCAATGTTTTCTCTCTGTTTATTCATTTATTAAATTCTACATTTAGTAATTGCCTAGTTAAATAAAGGTTCCATTTTTGTGATGTGACGTGAAGCCTCAGCTAGACATTTGTAGTTCTGTATGATAGCCACATTAGCAGCTAATTAGCATTTCATGATTGGGTGGTAAATACAGGCAAATGAATTGATAAAAGTCACCTTGTCATGAGGCCTCCAGAGTGGCGCAGCGGTCTAAGGCACTGCACCGCAGTACTGCCGCGTCACTACAGCCTGGGATCGAACCAAGGCAGTGTCACAACCAGCCATGACTGGGAGTCCCATAGGGCGGCGCACAATTGACCCAGTGCCGTCCGGGTTAGGGGAGGGTTTGGCCGGGGGGGCTTTACCTGGCTCATTGTGCTCTAGCAACTTCTTGTGGCGGGCCGGGAGCCTGCAGGCTGACATCGGTTGTTAGTGAAACGGTGTATCCTCCGACACATTGGTGCGGCTGGCTTCCAGGTTAAGCGAGCGGGTGTTAAGGAGCGTGGCTTGGCGGGTCATGTTTCGGAGGAGGCATGACTCGACCTTCTCCTCTCGGCAGCCCGTTGTGGAGTTCCAGCGACGAGACAAGATCATAATCACGAAAAAGGGGGTAAAAATGTCACCTTGTCCGAGAGGGATTTACACGGTTATCAAAATGTCACCTTGTCCGAGAGGGATTTACACGGTTATCAAAATGGCACCTTGTCCGAGAGGGATTTACACGGTTATCAAAATGTCACCTTGTCCGAGAGGGATTTACACGGTTATCAAAATGTCGCGTCAGGGTAAACCTACACGGAGCACAGAGCTTATTTGAAGTGTTTCTAAAATCCACAATGGATAAAATGAATGGTGGAAAAACTATTGGAACCATTTCCGTGTTTGAGTATGGATATTATGACTGGCTTATATATTAAACTATATAAGCCTGTGTAATACTGGGTGCAGTCAGGGACAAAATAAAAACCTAGCAATGTCACACTCCAATGGTGGAGAAAAGAATAACATGATATTCACACAGGCCAACTACAACCTTATCTCATCTCCATCTACTTTGCTCCTCATCTGTAGTGTGTTGACATCATCCCGGAGTCCAAGGCAGTGCTGGAGCTTGTGGACCAGCGACTCAAGTCTAAGGAGAAAACGGACTTTCCTGTTATTGTCATAGAGGGATTGGATGCTACAGGTTAACACCATCACTACTTCACTATTGTCCTTGCCAATTCAATGTAGCCGATTGTATACGGCATAGGTGTTTTCCTTTCCTTTCGGTCAGGAAAAACTCAGGTCATACAAAACTGAATGCTCTTTCAGTCAGTTACAATGCTTTTTTTCCCTTCTCTAATTTCTCTCTATTCCCACTACGGCTCAGGCAAAACCACTCTGACTGAGTCCCTGACGGAGGCACTGGGGGCCACTCTCCTGAAGTCCCCTCCGCAGTGTCTGTCCCCATGGAGGGCCCGCTTCGACACTGAGCCCCCCCTCATCCGCAGGGCCTTCTACGCCCTTGGGAATTACCTGACAGCAGGACAGATAGGCCAGGAGGCCAGACAAGCACCTGTCATTGTAGACAGGTAAGGGCAGGATGAAATAGCTTTGGTGTTGTATCAAGTTTGATGAGTTGGGATATGTCATCCCTTCTGAATGTATGGCTGTGTCTGAAATCTGTTTTGCCTACTTCTTACTAAAACGACACACCGTGTACTAACCCTCAGTGGCTGTCGGTGCCGTTTAAGATGATGGAGGACAATCTTTTTTTTTTTTGGAGCATGAACTTGTTTTTATTACAGCATATTGGATGATTCATATTCCATTCACCCAGCTCACTATAACATCCATATGTTTAGGCTGCTACATGATACTCAACTTCTCCCTATACCAATCATGAGGGGACTGCAACCTAGCCCACGAGTTCATAATTGTTATTTTTTTCATTTTTATGAGCGTTTACAGTATGCTTACACCAGAGATCTGTATATAATGATGAGATGCACGCCTCCGCCCTAACAATGGGAGTTGTTGTCCCAAAGACGGGAAGGCAGGCGACAAGCTTAGGTCCAAAATAAATATCCCATACTGTAAAACGTTCTATTTTCACATACTGTTTAGAAAGCAAAAAAATCGTATGTGTAACTGCCTTATTAGTAGGCTATGCCACTTTAATGTCATAAAAAAAAGCACAGCAAAGGTTCAAATTTTCAACATAGCTGTGAATGAACCACCAAACAACACCAGTAGACCAGACATAGTCTCTGGTCTTTGAGGCTCACAACAACCCACTATACTCTCCATTCCTCCCAGGTACTGGCACAGCACAGCAGCCTACGCCATTGCCACGGCGGTGGGTGGTAAGCTGGGTAACCTGCCCCAGGCTGGCAGTGAGGTGTATGGTTGGCCAGGGGACCTCCTGAGGCCCAGCCTGGTGCTGATGCTCAGCCTCAGCTCACAGGAGAGGATGAGGAGACTACAGGTCAGAGGTCAGGACAAGACCATGGAGGAGGAGGAGCTGGAGGCCAATCACCTGTTCAGACAGAAGTAAGATTTCTTGTGCAGAGCCTGTGGTCTAGTGGGAACACACCTGTCTCAAGCGCACATGTTGACCGCAGAGGCCGGGGTTTGTTCAACCTTCCTACAGTGTCTCACCTTCATCTATCCCCTCTCTACTTTGACCAAAAAAGTAAGATGACTGAAATTCAGACGAAACTATACTTCAAGTTTACCACTGTATTAGAATGTGATACAGCTCACAATACTGAAGTGAGTAGATATATAGTAGTACATATTACATGTTCTATTCCAACATATTGACAGCACCTACTGTTTCGGTGTATGTATGAAGACGTGGGGAGCACACACTTTGCAGCAGTTTATTAACAGACCTTACACACTGCTGAATTGAAGTGGTCAGATGAGCATCACTAACTGTAATCTGCACGCACACACACACACACACAGTCTTGTTTAACCAACCTTGGGGGCACATACAATTGATTCCCATTGAAAATCCTACTTTCCTGAACCTAACTTCTAATTCTAACCATAAACCCCCTAGAATGAACCCTTTTCCTTGTGGGGACTGACAAAATGTCCCCAGTTGGTTAAATTTTGGTTTGTTTACTATTCTGGTTCCCACAAGTTTAGTTAAACATCTCCACACCCTATACACACCCTATACACACACACACACACACACACACACACACACACACACACACACACACACACACACACACACACACTACTGTACCTAATTGAGTGGACATCAGGTCCTACTCCGTCTTAGTCTGACCCATCAAACACTTAACAATCAGTTCCCATCCCGAGGGGAACCATCTGATGAGGAAAGAACAAGTGATTTGTTGCTGAGTTGGTCTGCTCCATTACGCACTGCTAGTAGTCAGACTGGTCGATGGCAACTTTCGTTCATTCTACCCGCTGACATCCTGGGCGTTGTCCCAAATGGCACCCTATTCCCTACATAGTGCACTACCTTTGACCTGGGCCCATTGGGCTCTGGTCAAAAGTAGTGCCCCAAATAGGGAATAGGGTGCCATTTGGGATTAATGCTTTTCACATGGGCTCACCAGATATTCAACGAGCAGTCATTATCCTCAAGGAAGACAGCTGTTGATCACTGTTGACAGTCTGGACTCTGGCTCTCAGTCCATCACCTGTCCAACCTCTGGCATGATGATTGTGTGCTGTCAGTTGATGTTTTTTAATCTTCTAGACCATTGTTCTTACTATTGCTCAATGTCCACTATGGCCGTATGTTTTGGTACTTATTATGTGAAATATATTACGGTATATGGATGAACCAGGCAAAGGCATAGCAATTTGCAGTCTAAAATTGACATACAACTATCAAAAACCATTGTGATCATTATTTTATAGCTTTACTCATCCTTATGGCCCTTAGCTTTTTCCTGGTTAGTTCATGTGATCAGGAAAAGCAATTAATTTGGTATACCATCTCAAAGGTACTGCTGACCCAGATTTTAAGTGCTTTGTTAATTTGTGGGACATAATTACTTATTCTCTTTGTCTGCAGAGTGGAGGAGGCTTACCAGCGGATTGAGGGCCCGGCCTGCGTCACTGTGGATGCCAGTCCTTCTCCAGACCAAGTGCTCCAACAAGTGCTACTTTTAATTAGGGAAAAATGCCACTTGTAAACAGCTCCTCTCCCCCTCTCCCAGTCTTGCCCCAGATGGCTATTATTCCGTTGTGGTCCACTAGGTGGTAGTAGAGTGCCATTGATTTGACAGAGGCAGGGCTAGTGAGAAGAGGGCAGGGTGTAGTAGAGGATCTGGACTGTGGATAAGCCTCATATGGCAAAGGGCCAGTACTACACACTCACATACACACACAATCATGCATGCACACAGTAGCACACAGTCTCTCTCCTTCACACACACACGCACACAGATAGAACCAAGACCCCGACCAGTGTATGTCACAACATGTCCTATTCTGTATGACTGCCATCAGTGAGATGAGGAGAAACGTTATTATGAATGCCATTGTGTTCTGTCAGTAGTGATACTTAGGGATATGCAGCCAGACAGCCCGCGGTGACAACCATTTTTATTAGGCCTGAGATTCAGGAAATGAAAGGGAGGGTTTGTATAGTCATCAGTCACTTCTATTTCATTGAAACGTATGGGCCAGCAGCTAACTCTACATTTTCCTTTTGAAGTAGCTATATGGACCCAGGGATTAAAACACACACACAGAGCAATATGATACATTTCACATTACAATAACACTGCTCATTTGTTTGAGTACTATTTCAAATTAAAGGAAACATATTGAATATACCAGGCGTCTGGCTCTGAGCTGTTCTTGTCCGAGTGTCTTATATAAGGAGTATTATACAGTGCAATGTCAGTGTTTTCTTTATGCAAAGGTACTCTGATGCTTTGATGTAGGTCGTTGTCAACTACAGTGTAAGTGAGTGAGCTGTGCATTTGAAAAGCACACCTCACCCCTGTGACAGATGCCATGTATTGCACCACTGAGAATGACTGCATATGAGGCAGTGAAAGCAGTGTACATTATGTGCTTATGAAAATGCAAACTGTGCACTCATGCACATACACACACACACAATGTACACAAAAACATATGCACACTAACACTCTTTCTCTCCTCTCCCTCTCTGTTATCTCTCCCTTCCCTCTATCACCAATGCACACACACACACACACACACTTGAACATATACAGTAACTAATTTATGTTGTAGGAAGCTGTATTTGGTCAGTGATGGGAAGATTAATTAGAGGTTTTAGTTCATATGATCTTGGCAAGACTGTGGGCCGGATCTCTTTTACAGTGATGCATCAGCAGAGGCAACCTCTTCTTCCAATTACCGCGCTCAGTGTTTTCAATGGCCGGAGAGATGCTATCATTTTGAATACTAACATCCAGAATTATTTTTGTAACATATATTCCTGGGAATTATATTATGTTTGTTGAAATTATTCAGGTAGGCCAAGTCTGTGCAGTATAGTCCAAAACAATTGGTGTTACAAGGAGTGAAAATTGCGTTGCTTTGGGTTAAAAAACCTGAGGTGCTGAAAAGTATCAGCCTCCAGACATTTTATACGTTACCAGGGCGTTAGTCCGGGGCCGTTTCCAATTGTTTACTGCAAGTCTGACTAAAAATGTATTGGATTTCAGCAGTTACTCAGAAAAAGCTCTGCTCATGTTTATAGATATTCCTTTCAAATCTAAAAGGTAAAACTGAGTAGCACAGCTTCTGTCTCAAGAGTACACTAAAGTTCTGCGGTGGGAGAGCAGAACAACTGGAGCCAGTAATGCCACAGGCCAATCGACTTTGGAGTTGTGTGTCATAGGCTCAAGGCAGAACTGTATAGTTATGTGGTAGTAGCATGATGTCTAACACATTTCGTAGATGTTGTTCATTTCTCGTCTTTCTTGGCTGCAGAACATTCAAGAGTGATGTTACTGAATGTTCTACCCCAAGGCTTAATGTAGTCCTGAGCAATGTACGTTAGATCCAAACAAGATGGCGCTATCACACAAAGATCCAACTTTTGTTTTCGGAACAAAAAAAAGAGAATAACTAAATTCAAGGGAACATTTCAGTCCGTAAACGTACACTTTCGGAAATATAGGTTTAGTTTTGTTCCAAAAAGGGGTACAACCGCTTGTCATTAGCGTGGTACATTGTAAGGTCCTTCTTTTTTACTTTTAGTTAAAGGTACATAATTGTACCCCAGTTATAGGTACATAATTGTACCCCAGTTAAAGGTACATAATTGTACCCCAGTTATAGGTACATAATTGTACCCCAGTTCATACCTCAGATAGTACATTTCTCCACAGGTACAAAAGGATCATTTTTGCTTTTATATAGTACCACCACAGTAACAAAGCCATTTGTTCCTTTACCGTGGACCTCTTAAACTGGTACAACACTGCTTACCCCTCCCGTTTCCAGGAATTTCCCAACTAGGATTTTGCAACCCTTACTGCTTAGGCTTGCAAAACAACCCTAACAACCCTAACCCTAACCAGGTCTGTGCTGCCAATGACTGGAACGAAATGCAAAAATCACTGAAGTTGGAGACTTATATCTCCCCGACTAACTTCAAGCATCAGAGCAGCTTACCGATCGCTGCAGCTGTACACAGCCCATCTGTAAATAGGCCATCCAACCAACTACCTACCTCATCCCCATATTTGTTTTTGTTTTTCTGCTCCTTTGCACACCAGTATTTCTACTTGCACATCCTCATCTGCACATCTATCACTCCAGTGGTAATTGCTCAATTGTAATTACTTCGCCACTATGGCCTATTTTATTGCCTTACCTCCTTACTTAATTTGCACACACTGTATATAGATTTTTCTATGTTAGTGTTATTGACTGTACGTTTGTTTATTCCATGTGTAACACTGTGTTGTTGTTTTTGTCGCACTGCATTGCTTTATCTTGGCCAGGTCGCAGTTGTAAATGAGAACTTGTTCTCAACTGGCCTACCTGGTTAAATAAAGGTGGGAGAAAAAAAACCTGACTGCAAGTCACATTATGCTGGCTTGCTAAGTGATTTGTAATTCCTATTGGAATACAGCCAGATTTTGCATATCCAACAGTCTGAATTTTTATTCAACCGCAACCTGCATTCATAATGACTGTCAGGGCTAGAAACATTGTGTGGAGACTACCTAAGCCATTTAAAGTGGAACAACCATTTCCATAATGGGTACAATTTTTTTTTATCTAGGGGTTTTGTATGTTTATGGGGCTGTATCCTTTCTAGGTAAACTGTATGTCTACGGTTGCCTAGATTGGTTCTCAATTAGAGGCAACTGTCTATCGTTGTCTCTGATTGGGAACCATATTTAGGCAGCCATATTCTGTGGGTACTTGGTGGGTGATTATCTATGTCTATGTTAGTTGCTTGTGTCAGCACAGTTCTTATAGCGTCACGGTCGTTTTTTCTTTTATTGTTTTCTATTCAGTGTTCAGTGCTTTCTTTAATTCAAATATCATCATGAACACAGACCGCGCTGCATTATGGTCCGCTTCTTACGACGATCGTGACAGTAGGTCTACATGCAAAAAAACACATATATTAAAAACTCAACAAAAATCTACCTGTTAGAGGACACTGGGAAATATGATGATGATAATAATTATGGTACAAATGTGCCTTTTTTAGGGTACCGCCCCAGTGATGAAGCCATTCGTTTTAGGTGACAAATATGAATAATTGTTGAAATTAAGGATATTGAGGATGCACTAAATGCATTGGGAGCCTGGGAAACAGAAATATACCTTCACATTGTACCCCTTTTCTTGAGAGTGAGAGTGTGATGATTGTACCTACGGACGTGGATGTCGATTAAGGCAGGCCCCCCTGCACCTCTCTGACTCAGACGGGTTGGGTTAAATGCGCAAAGACATATTTCAGTTGAACGCATTCAGTTGGACAACTGACTAGGTGTCCACCTTCCCTTTCCTTTCCCTTACAGTATATATTCAAAATGTAGGATCATTCTCTTTATCCACACATGTACCCTAAAAGATAGTGCCATGTGAGAGTATTACGTTGTACCTCTGAGTGTACTGTGATTATATTGTACCCCAGGGGACGACACTGCACACTGAAGGTTCAGGGGGAAAAAAGTCAGCCCCAGTGCCCTGCTGGATAAAGGAAGGAGTGGTCTGTCTGAGAAGAACAGGTATAGTCCAGCAATGGGGACCCTTTCCACGACACTACTCCCGTCAACATCTCATCAGCATAACAGAGACCCAGCCGTATGAAAAAAACTCCATTCAAATGACGAAAGATCCAGGCGGGACGCAGCAGCAAAGCAACTCCGGTCCCGTTCTAAGTATTGGATCAAATGAAAGCTGTCCCTCGGGAACATGAATAATGAGCGTTGTGTGGAGAGGAGGGATGGGGACCGTGATGTGAGGGGAGTGGTGAGGGCATGGGGGGTGGGGATGGTAGTAGGGGAGGGAGAGGGGAGTCTGGTGCCCTGGCATGGACCCTTCCACCGGGCTTGGCTGCCAGATATAGCAGTATGGGGACTGACTCATGTGGTGGTGGTGGTGGTGGTGGTGGTGGTGGATGATGATGCTGGGACAAGGAGGGGGAGATTCCTTGGGCCCCATCATGGCCCTTCAGTGGCTGCACAATCCTTCAGCCCTCCTCAGAATCCTCCAGCTGGCAGGTAGGCCCTGCCTCCCCCTTCCTCCTCTGCTCTGCCCTCTAGACACAGTGGGAGGGTGGCAGCAGCCCCCACTGGCCCAGCACCATCATCATCTCGGTGGAGGATTAGTGGGGGAGAAACTTCAGTTTTCGAGGAACGGGTTTAATTTGATCAAGGGACAGTGTTTTGACATTGATGTATACAGGGGATAGAAGGATTAAAATAAGTGCGTCTTGATATTGTACTGTAAATGACAGAATTATCTTGATTTTCTAGATTCTGGTCATACTTTACATTCATAGACTCTTTATGACATTGTACTAACACTGTAGATAGTCAATATTTAGGGTAATATTCAGTGAACGGTCCTTTTCAAATCCAATCCAATTGTATTTGTCACATGCACCGAATACAACAGGTGTAGACCTTACAGTGAAATGCTGAATACAACAGGTGTAGACCTTACAGTGAAATGCTGACTTACAAGCCCTTAACCAACCATACAGTTTGAAGAAAAATAAGTGATAGGAAAGGATTTACTCAAATAAACAGAAATAAAATAATTACAAAATAAAATGACAAATAACTAAAGAGCAACAATAAAATAACAGTAGCGAGGCTACAGTATATACAGAGTCAATGTGGCTAGTTAAGGCACAGGCTAGTTAAGGTAATTGAGGTAATATGAACATATAGGTAGAGAGAGGTAAAGTGACTATGCATAGATAATAAACAGAGAGTAGCAGCAGTGTAAAAATGTGTGTGCGTGGGGGGAGGGGGGCGGTAGCCATTTGATTAGCTGTTCAGGAGTCTTACGGCTTGGGCGTAGAAGCTGTGAAGAAGCCTTTTGGACCTAGACTTGGCGCTCCGTTACTGCTTGCCTTGCGGTTGCAGAGAGAACAGTCTATGACTAGGGTGGTTGGAGTCTTTGGCAATTTTTGGGGCCTTCCTCTGACACCGCCTGGTATAGAGTTCCTGGATGGCAGGAGGCTTGACCCCAGTGATGTACTGTGCCGTACGCACTACCCTCTGTAGTGCCTTGAGGTTGGAGGCTGAGCAGTTGCCATACAATGCAGTGATGCAACCTGTCACGTTCTCGATGTTGCAGCTGTAGCACGTTTTGAGGATCTGAGGACCCATGCCAAATCTTTACAGTCTACTAAGGGGGAATATTCAGTGAACTGTCCTTTTTTAGGCGAATATTCAGTGGACTTTACAATGCAGACTCTTCATGACACTGTAGATAGTTTTTAGGGACATCTTCTGTGAAGAGTAGGCCATTAAGTAGGCCATTAAACATGCATTGTAAATGTTTATCAGCACAGCATTATGACAGCATTTTCTAAACTGCAGAGGGGGTTCTTGCTATTATTTTGTAGGTTTCCTATACCATTATCTTCTGTAGAATGCATTTATTAAACCCCTCTTCATCAACATTTGAATACCTTTCAATTTAAAAAGCTAATTTGATATTTCTGAATGCATAATTCATCACT
>NC_034187.2:40412213-40494713 GCF_002021735.2 Oncorhynchus kisutch
ATATTAGACACTACAAGTATGCACTTTCATGCTAGGTTTAGGGCCTCATATTGAAGCTTATAGAGACCCCAACTGATGTATAGAATATTCTCAAAATGATCTACTTTGGTTTACATACAAGCATCATGAAACCTCTAACAAAATTAATTAATTTGACTTAGTGAAAATCTGAAATAGAAAAAATCAGAACATGCTTATCAGTTTTTTCATGCAGTTTCTTCCTTCAAAGTCTCCATGAAATTATTACCTCTTCCTAAGTATTTGGCCAAATGTTTCATTTTGTGTATGGTTTCCTAGAAACAAGGGAGTCTCAACTTACCCCCTTTTCTCAATTTACCCCAATCTCCCCTATTGTAGGGAACATTGGGAACAGAAGCTCAATAAAATATGAATACTACTGTATTTAAAAAAATATTCTACTCTGCCACGAAAAAAATATGCTGGTTCAGTTTGATCACACAGAAGTTGCTCAAACCTTTGTTGTCAGTCTCAGGCTGGTTGGCGGTGAGTACATTCAGAAGCTGATTCATACATAATAAACAAGGCCATTCTCAGATGGCTCACATATTACTCTGAGATGTTTTTAATATAAAAGGAGAAACCAAGTTTGTTTTTCCACTACAACAACATAGTGTTACTGTCTGTGAGGCTGCGCCTGGAGCTCTTTGTCTGTCTTATGGCTTCAATGCTATTCAGCAAGGCTACACTTCCTTTTTCTCCCTAGCAATTATTCTCAAACCACCGCTCTACATTCCTGTGATTCCTTAGTAGGCCGATGGAATAACTGTAGGCAACAAGGGCTCCGCTTGAGTCAGTGACAATGTGCCTGTGAGATAGAGAATCTGACTAGTAGTCGACGCGTCTTCGCAAGCAGTTGAAGTAAACTTGAAAAACAATCTAGCTTGTGAACAAAACAATGTCTCAATTTAGTAGACTTTTGAGTAAATTAGACCAACTTTTATGTCTGTGCGCAGCACTTCTAAAATGAATCTTCAGCACTTCAATCAGAGGGCGCACAGTTCCTCAGCCAGGCAGTGTTGATGCGCATCGCACGAAGTAGAATAAATATTATAGGATTCGTAGTTCTTTGTGTGATTAGCAACCAGGTATAAAACAAAACAACACTTTGAAAACAGCTACTGCAACATTTATTTAGCTATAAATGTGCTCATACTTGGCTTCTAACTCTATTTTCATTCACAAATGCCAGTGAAATGCTTCCACTGTGGCTCCCTAACCACCCGTCAAAGTGGCTGGTGAAATAGACATCTTACCCATCAATGCCAAATGTCTACCATTTGTCGGGTGTGTATTTTAGGCCCTGATTAGAGCCATAATTGACTTCCTCCCTCGCTGTAGGTCATAAACAAATCTCCCCTCAAGAACCCTCAGGAAGTCCCATTTCAAACCCTTAAATATTAAATATCTCTCAAGCGTAGGCTATCAGCTGCTGGAGGTTTGTTGGTATGTTGCTACTGCTCTTTCCCCTGTTGGTCACTGACATATCGCTCCACCAGAGAGAGAGCTGCACAGAAAGAGCAGTGCTTTGTAAATAAAGGCAAGGCCATTTGGAGCCCTAAAAGGGAATGGGCTCGGAACATAGGCTTATTATAAAGTAAAGTATTTGTGGCAATAGAAACTGAATCAATACCCAGGCTTTGCACCATCCCTTTTCTCTGTGATTCCTTCTTGGGAATGGGTGACCAAGACCTCCCTCCCACACACACACACACACACACACACACACACACACACACACACACACACACACACACACACACACACACACACACACACACACACACACACACACACACACACACACACACACACACACACACACACACACACACACACACACACACGTAGGCAGATAAATACTCCTCAAAAGATCAAGGCTCCTTGTAGCACATTTCACCTGAGTGATCAAATCAATACCTGAGCCCTGGTAGAGCTACATGTGTTCCTCTGACCTTTTGTATGGCATGGGCCTGTAGATTGCTGTGGTGAGCACTGATAGAGTGCTGTACGGACCTCATTTACCGCTTCGCCTCCAGGATTAGCATTGAGCTGCCTGCCCGACCAGACAGTCCGCTCTGCTCCCTCCTGGGAAAAGAGATGGAGACTCGACAGTACTGACGTGACCTCCATTTCTCATTCCTCCCCCATATCATCATTACTCTCTTAAGCAGGTGCCTCTCTGATGTCTAGGCTACTCTTCCTCTCTCTAGTCGTTCCTCTATTTTTTCTCCCTCCGTCTCTCTCACTCTCTCTTCTTGTCGCTCCAAACACATTTCCCTGACAAGGGAGCTCATAATTTGCTCTGCGTGATAAATAAATAGGTCTATCCTGTGTGGGTGGTGGCGATGGGGGGTTGGAGTGCAGGAAGCCGAGCGAGCCCGATGGATGTCATGGTCCTCACTCTGGGCCCCCGTCCGCCACTCGGTTCCGATCCATCATCCCCGCCGCGCCACTCCGCTAACGTCTCCTGAGCCGCTGGAGCAATGGCTGCCACCAGGCTGTGACATGGAGTGCAGTCTAATGCTGCATCCCTCCGGCATCTCTCTCCCCCCTCGGCCAGACTCACCTCATCTTATTAACTCTTGAAATCCATTCCGGTAACTGCTTGTCATTAATCAATCAATCAAATGTATTGCCCTTGCCTTAACGGTTGCACCTGAAGCTGGGCTTGCAACACGACTATCCTCACCATAAGGCGATAGTTATCCTGTTTATTACGAGTACAGCGACTGCAATTAAATGGCATGGAGTTAATGTTACTACTTAGCTTTTTTTGGCTGGTGGAGGTCCTGTAGAACCATGTCCAGATAAAGCGTCCGCTGTGAAAAAGTTTAATGAAAAAGGTAGAGGGAGGAAAAAAACAAATGTTTGGCAGGTAGCCAAGTATCAACAAACAGCACAGCAGCATGGAGACAAGTCTGGATGTTGTGACTTTGTGGCTGTGGTAACTGACGTTGGACAGAGAACTGGGTCATGGTAAGTAAAGTGTTATTGGCAATTGGTGCCCGGAGGCCTGCATCCTCTTAACGCAGACTAGTGCGCAGTCTAGATCAATCACTGGTACAGAAGGTCCTTGGCCGGACACCGGCTGACTTAAAAATGTTATCGCTTGCGTTATTCTGCTGACATTTCTCTTCATGTTAGCTTCCTTCTCAAATTTGAAAAAGCAACATTAAACCATGAATTCGTAAAAAAAAAAAAATCTAGACTATCTCGACGCACACGTACAGTATACACACACACTCCCTTTTAGGCCTCCATGATATGGCTGTATTTGTACCTCAGCACTTTGTAGCTCCAGTGGACTTAATCACCAATAGCTCCTTTCACAGGAAATAGGCATTTCAAAATTAATAGATAGCTTGGCTTCTGAAGTATGAGATTGCTGAAATCGCCTTCACCTTTTCCTCCGGTGCACAAAGACTGTCTGGCAGCTGCAGCCGGTAGTGGGAAATGTTTGCCATAGCCACTCCATATGACCTGATGAGGAACCATAGTCATTGCTATTGTGTTAACTTTTTTTGGAGCTTGGTCTCGGTTCACAATTATGATTGCCCCATTTGTTATCCTCCTTGAAGACCTGCTTGAATTTTTATTAGGTGGCTTTAATGGAGGACGTTTATTGCCACTGCAAAACATAATTTCTCCTTGGAAGTGAATTATCTTGTAAGGAAATACAGAGGACATCTATAAACAATATCCGGTCGACAAAGCCAGGTGGAGGCTGTAAGCCTATCACTTTCACAGAATGTCCCTCCATTCCCAAGAGCCATTCTCCATTAACAATGAGTGTGCGGTGTAAAAGATTAAGAATGTGAATAGGCTTGTTGTAACAGATGATCTCCTCTCTTCACATAGTGGTGTCATTGAGGCTAAGTAGTATGATGAAGTAGTATGATGAGCCAGGTT
Organism: Oncorhynchus kisutch; assembly: GCF_002021735.2. Taxonomy (NCBI): domain Eukaryota; kingdom Metazoa; phylum Chordata; class Actinopteri; order Salmoniformes; family Salmonidae; genus Oncorhynchus; species Oncorhynchus kisutch. The sequence goes on from NC_034187.2 coordinate 40,416,144, forward strand.
GTCTGAATTGAGTGGTCCTTGTAAGCTGAATACTCTGCTAATAATAGCATACAATGCAATTAGGCTAGTTTATTCACCAATTAAATCAGGGAGTTGATCATATGTTCTGTGATTTAGCCATCCTCTTTTGACATTATTTACAGCCTAATATGCTGGATGTCCAACTCCACAACATCATAAAATATTCATTCAAGATGTATTTTCTAAAGATTTAGGCTACTTCATCAAAATAAATATTTCTGGTAAAGTAAAGTTAGAATCACGTAATATATCCTAGCCTGAGGCCTAGTGATTGTTTGATTGTTGTATTCCGAGCAAATAGCTGGTAATGATGATATCTCTTTGTCAATGATGGTTAGTGAAACAGAATCGATAAACCTGTGTCCATCACTCACGAGATAACATGACTTATTTAAACCTGTTGGGCTTAGTATTGGGAGAACATCAAAATGACTTATGACTTGGTCACTCGATTATCTGTCAGTTACCAGACACTGCAAAGTGTCCACACTTCTCTGTTTTCCTGAAGGAAAGAAGAAAAAGGTTGAAATCAAAATGAAATGTGACACTGTAATGCATCTTGTCTGGATAAAGAAAAGTACATCATTGAATGCATCAATTGAAATTCAATGGATATCGGTCAAGCATTCAAAAGAACACTCGGTACAAATCAACCATCCCCCCTCATCTCAACTCCCGTAAGAATCACTGCCCTTGCTAGAGGAGAAGCAGCCCACCTCAGCAATCTAATCTAAGGGGGTAAGGCATGTGTCATGCACTGCACTCTCAGGGCATGCGTGGCAGATCGCATACTGAATACGTCAACATAATGAAATCCAGGGATAGAAAATCAATGTATCTGACACTGTTGTCACAATCCAATATGGCCAATATGGCATTTGTTCATCAAGCTGTTCATCAAAATCTTTTTTTTTAAATCGCAAAGCAATAATGTTGATCTGACCTTTTGAATTTAGCTGACTCGCATTAGTCTAAAATGAATTGTCCCTAATCCCTCAAGGACAGGAGCAAATATATTATATTGAAAGCAATCGTTGTTTTACAGCTTTGTTGATTACTTTTGTGCTTCACAAGGGAAGCAAAGCTGTCTCTTTCGTTTGTATTGTTTTGTTTTATGATTTGGAGGTGACATACACCCCAAGTAAAATATACTTGAAAGCCTCCATGAGCTTGCATGAGCGCCACTGCAATTCCACAGAGGATTATGCGGTAAACTGCCTGCCTGACATCCAGCTGAGTCAAAGTGCTCCAAGTCAAAGTTACGCTTGCAACTGACAGGGAACTGAAGACACAGAAGGCAGGGAAACAGGCAGATGTACCCAGGCACTATCAAGAAGATCACATTCACTCTGCTTCAGCCACCAACTGTCATTGTTGGGGAAACACCAAACAAATTCCACTAACGAGAGTTTGATCAGTGCACGGCAGGAGGACGGTCGACCCGCTCATGACACCTGTTCTCACTCTCAGGACGGAGAAGAACAAAGTGAACGGAAGGAGAGACGGAGGGAAAGCAATATAACCTTTGGCCTCTTCCCCAAAACACACTTGGGCTTGTCGGTCCAACTCTGGATGTCTTTTTGAAGGCAATCTTCCTTTGACTTCAGCTTATAGCCTAACAGTTCAACACTGTGACTTAACTTTCCACTTCTCATTCCGACACCATTGCTTGGCAATTTCTACTGTACGTTTTTGGCCTCTTTTATAATCGTCTGCTGATGTGTTGGCCTACTATGCCAAAGAGTGTGACAGCCAGGGTAATAGTGAGCTGGACATTAGGCGCCTGCAGGTTGCTGAGGTCTGCTATTCAGGCACAGTAAATTACCTCAGATTCGTCTTAGCACTTGTAAGGCCAAGATTGTTTTACAGTAGCACAACAGCTAGGGAAGTGGAGAAAAAAAACAGTGCAACTTTTGCCTCGATGCCAGCTCTGAACTCTTGAGTGACATAGAAATTGAAGCCACAGGGGAGGCTGACGCTGCTAATTCTTTGAGCGTGATTGATGTCTGTTAGCAGGGATTTGGGATTGAAGATGTGGCCCAGGAGGCCTTGTGTACAATATAATAGCGGAGACACCTGTTTCATTGTTGTAGTGTCGTCTGCACTCTGAACGCAGCACCACCACAGTGAGGGGATGGGGGGCTGCCGAACAACCTCCCCCAACCTCTACAGGAATCAGATGACTTTCAGCAGTGCACGCCTCTTTCCTGCCTCGTGTGAATAAATCAGTGCAGAGCAGGGGGAGGTCGACCCTAAAGAGCCTGTTCTGCCTCGGCCTGATTTGTTTGTTGATCCTGCGTTTGCCTCCCGCAGCTAGCATCCTGAAACCAGCATACCTGAAAGACCTGAAGCTCCATTTGAGATATGAGCTGAGGAGAAGTTGCCTGTTTTGAAGGCATTGCGGGGAGGAAAGTGTTTTCTCCTTTTGCTCAGAGGCTCACATTTGCTAATCCAGAGACTGGACTATCATTCAAGGCATTATCCCTGCGGGGAGACTCAGTGGCTGACCTAATTTTCATGGATCTCGCTGCTGGTTGTTGCAGCTCCAGTTACAAGCCCTCTTTCAGATTTGTTGAGCAAACAACTTTTAGGACATTAAGCAAAATTTCATATTCAATCTTTTGGGTTTAGCTTAAAGCAGTCCATAGAGACTGCTATGTAAAGGGTAACATCCTAGTTAATATATTTAAAGGTCACGCTCCCGACAACGCAGTGTATCTCTGTACATACTGTGTCTCTTCTGTTAGCAGATCTCCCCAGCGTCATCCTTTGATGAATGGCTTGCTTTTGATTCAATTCTCTAGCTGGACTAATATTATGACTGCCATTATAAATTCCAGACATTGGAGAGATCCAAAAGTCAGTTTCCACTATTCTCATGTGCCATAATTAACATACTGGGCCAAGATAGGGGATATTGTTGAACAATCCCCTATTAGGGATTAAATATGGAGATATGCTAGAGCAGTGGTTCCCAAACGGTGGAGCAGTGGTTCCCCAACTGTGGGGTGGGTGGTCAATTAACAGGTGTGCCTAAGTTAATTTGTGGAATTTCTTTCCTTCTTAATGCATTTGAGCAAGTCAGTTATGTTGTGACATGGTAGGGGTGGTATACAGAAGATAGCCCTATTTGGTAGAAGACCAAGTCCATATTATGGCAAGAACAGCTCAAATAAGGAAAGAGAAATGACAATCGATCATTACTTTAAGACATGAAGGTCAGTCAATCCGGAACATTTCAAGAACTTTGAAAGCTTCTTCAAGTCCAGTCGCAAAAACTATCAAGCGCAATGATGAAACTGACTCTCATGAGGAACGCCACAGGAATGGAAGACCCAGAGTTACCTCTGCTGCAGTGGATAAGTTCATTAGAGTTACCAGCTGCAGAAATTGCAGCCCAAATAAATGCTTCACAGAGTTCAAGTAACAGACACATCTCAACATCAACTGTTCAGAGTGTACTGCGTGAGTCAGGCCTTCATGGTCGAATTGAAACCATTACTAAAGGACACCCATAAGAAGAAGAGACTTGCTTGGGACAAAAAAACGTGAGCATTGGACATTAGACCTGTAGAAATCTGTCATTTGGTCTGATGAGTCCAAATTTGAGATTTTTGGTTCCAACCGCTGTGTCTTTGTGAGACACAGAGTAGTTGAACGGATGATCTCTGCATGTGTGGTTCCCACCGTGGAGGAGGAGATGTGATGGTGTGGGGGTGCTTTGTTGGTGACACTGTCTGTGATTTATTTAGAATTCAAGGCACACTTAACCAATATGGCTACCACAGCATTATGCAGTGATACGCCATCCCATCTGGTTTTTGCTTAGTGGGACTATCATTTGTTTTTCAACAGGACAATGACCCAAAACACACCTCTAGGCCGAGTAAGAGCTATTTGACCAAGAAGGAGAGTGATGGAGTGCTGCATCAGATGACCTGGCCTCCACAATCACCCGACCTTAACCCAATTGAGATGGTTTGGGATGAGTTGGACCACAGAGTGAAGGAACAGCAACCAACAAGTGCTCAGCATATGTGGGAAATCCTTCAAGACTGTTGGAAAAGCTTTCCAGGTGGAGCTGGTTGAGAGAATGCCAAGGGTGTGCAAAGCTGTCATCAAGGCAAAGGATGGCTATTTTGAAGAATATAAAATATATTTAGATTTGTTTAACACATTTTTGGTTACTACATGATTCCATATGTGTTATTTAATGCCCTCAGTCTGGCTTTAAACTAACTCTTGAATGTTGTAATAGTAGTATGCACAATAAGTAGGAAGCACCAGTGACTCGGTCTATAAAAAAGTGGTCAGATGAAGCAGATGCTAAACTACAGGATTGTTTTGCTAGCACAAACTGGAAAATGTTTCAGGATTCTTCCGTTGGCATTGAGGATTACACCACATCAGTCATTGGCTTCATCAATAAGTGCATCGATGATGTCGTCCCCACAGTGACTGTATGTACATACTCCAACCAGAAGCCATGGATCACAGGCAATGTTCGCACTGAGCTAAAGGGTAGAGCTTCCGCTTTCAAGGAGCGGGACTTTCACCCGGAAACTTATAAGAAATCCTGCTATGCCCTCCGACGAACTATCAAACAGGCAATACAGGACTAAGATAGAAACGTACTACACCGGCTCCGATGCTCGTCGGATGTGGCAGGGCTTGCAAACTATTACAGACTACAAAGGGAAGCACATTTGAGAGCTGCCCAGTAACACGAGCCTACCAGACGAGCTAAATAACTTCTACATAATAACACTGAAAAATGCATGAGAGCATCAGCTGTTCCTGACGACTGTGTGATCACGCTCTCCGCAGCCGATGTGAGTAAGACCTTTAAACAGGTCAACATTCACAAGGTCGAAGGGCCAGACAGATTACCAGTACGTGTACTCCGAGCATGCGCTGACCAACTGGCAAGTGTCTTCACTGACATGTTCAACCTTTCCCTGTTGGAGTCTGTAATACCAACATGTTTCAAGCAGACCACCATAGTCCCTGTGCCCAAGAACACAAAGGTAACCTGCCTGAATGACTACCGACCTGAAGCACTCATGTCTGAAGCCTTGAAATTCTTTGAAAGGCTGGTCATGGCTCACATTAATACCATTATCCCAGAAACACTAAACCCACTCCAATTTGCATGCCGCACCAACAGATCCACAGATGATGCAATCTCTATTGCACTCGACACTGCCCTTTCCCACCTGAACTAAAGGAACACCTATGTGAGAATGCTATTCATAGACTACACCTCAGCGTTCAACACCATAGTGTCATAGATACAGAAAACATAGAAATAAAGAAACTAGAATGCCCACCCTAGTCACACCCTGGCCTACTCAAAATAGAGAATAAAAGCCTCTCTATGGCCAGGGCGTGACAAGAACTGACAGAAGATTTGCTTTAAAACTGCAAAATGTTCTTTGCACCCCATGACAAAATGTGTAGAATTGCAGGAAATAAGCTTTAAATCTTCTAAATTCTCTCCACCAACAAGAGGGGTGTGAACAGTGTGTGTCATGAAAAGTGCTTGTGCCCATAGAAAAATAGACGTGGCATTTGCACGCGAGCGCAGGGGCGACGCTGGGATGTTCCCCTTTGCTGGAAAGTGGCCCCAAGTGAAAAGGTTTGGGAACCCCTGGTGTAGAAGACCTTATCTTCCTCAGCTTTCTTCTCCTTTGGGACCTGTCTGTATCTGGGTTACCTGTGACGCCACAGCAATCAGAGCGTGATGGAATGGGGGGGATGGAGGGACTTCTCAGAGGATGGGTGTTTGAGGACAGATCTGTCCCTTTCTCATCTCTCAGCCGGGACTCTTGCTCTGAAATCGATGCCCCCTCCCTACCCTCAGTCTGTCAGCCTTGCTCCCCTGTGGACACTCAGCAAGGACCTCACCTCATCTCTGTCAGCCTGCTACATCACATCCAGAGCACACTGTATTGATGGCTCCTTCCGGGCCTGAAGCGGGGGTTCATTCACCTGCCTGCCCGCCTGGGTGGCTGGATGGTTGGGTCACAGTGTGGGGGATAATGGTGGGAGGCAGGAATGGGATGTATGATGTATGATGGACTGGACACCTTCAAAGATTCTGTCCCTTGGGAGGTGGTGGTGCAAGACGACAGGGCTTGGTGATGGGCTCCCAAGTGACACAGTGGTCTAAGGCACTGCATCTCAGTGCTAGAGGCGTCACTACAGACCCTGGTTCGATTCCAGGCTGTATCACAACTGGATGTGATTGGGAGTCCCATAGGGCGGTAAATAGGAATTTGTTTTTAACTGGTTAAATAAAGGTTAAATAAAATAAATAAATGTTTGATGGATATGCTATGCTCAGAGATCTCTCTAAAGCTAGCATAAAACACAATAGACCTTGCCATGAACTTCACATGGTTTACGTACATTGTCCTGAAGCTCATGTTTTGACAGAAATCGTTTGTTTGGTTGTGAATAATGCCTCAATCAGATAACTGTACAGTATTTAGACTTAGCTAGGCAATTGTTTTTGTTATACACCCCCCATGCATGCTATGGAAAAGCAGTGTACTGCTTGAATACATTGTAATACACACCAAAAAAGATATCTGCCTTAATAAAAGCAGGTAGTTATGAAAAGTTGATTGAGGAACTAAGGAACTTAGCAAATTAAATCTTTCAGATGTTAAAGTCTTCTCTACCGGCGGCGGGTGTTATTTTCCTTGTGTGTGTCATTAATTTGATGGCCTGGCCCGGTGTTTTAATGCCTTCAGGTGTCGTCACTGATTAGGGCCGTAAAAGTAAAGCGTGGCTCGGGTGCGTGCCCAGCACTCTAAGAAGCCTGCTTGCAGAGAGGCTCTGAGGAGGTGTTCCACCACTGTGTGCATTAACAGCCACGCAGACCCGTTTAACAGGGCCTTGAGGTCGTTTATTTTTAAACTGCCACTGGAAGTAGTGAGTCACTGATCAATGAACTCCCTGCTCACCTGGCTTGCACTCCTCTGTTTCATACAAATGCCATTACAGAGTAACAGGAATAACAAAAGCATAGTCTGTGTAGCCTATTTGTGGGCTATGTTTTCAGGATATAGTTTGAATGTGTGTTGCATGCCTAGGCCTATTTATGCAATGTTGTGTGTTTGCCTCCCTGATTCATCCAGTGCATATGGGTCCTTAGGAATCACTTGACAAGTAGGAGTGGGTAGGAATGGAACTCTTAGCCATGCAATATGATTCATTTTGAGCGATCACAACTGCGGTTTTCCGACATGAATCACCAAATAGGCCTCTCTCGCCTGTGAGCAGCGAGCAGAGGCCAGGCAGCCCGGCAGATAAGTGGGCCGCCCACTGGAAACGTAACCAGCTTTGAGGGGCATTCATTCACCTGCTCTCCAGCTCCACTGTTTTCTGATCTGAACGACGATACACTCGCTGAGGTAAACAGAAAAATATACGACAGCTTTTTAAAAGCTTCAAGAATGTACGTTTCTAAAATGTTATCCTATCCCTCCCATCGTTGAATGCTTTTTCCTTATCCTTTCATCTCCCTTTGTCTTTGTTCTGAAAGGTGACTGCCAATGCTGTGCTCGTTGTTGTCTTTGCCCATAACTTGTCATTTTTCATTACAGACAATACCTCCCACAAACGTGTATGCCCTCGTTGGTATGACACAATGACAATCACAAAGTGCCTCGGTGACTTTGTAAGCAGGAACGCAGACTGTACTAGCCTACATTTTAGCCTTCAATTTCCCTGTCGACTGGAGCATTCCACTATCATTTTCTGTCTTCTGACCTTGTCTTTAACAAAAGAGTCATCTACCAGTAATTTTCTTCACACAATGAAATTGATTTACTCGACTGATTCCGCTCCAGCTGACTAGCCTGTCTGTTTGGTCATGAGAAAGATATGCACAATTACTAATGGATCTAAGGATTTCTTCAGCTAATAGTAACTATGTACTCAGACTATTTCACCCTGCAGTTTCATAGAGAGTAAATTAGCAGGCCAAACAAGTGACATATTCATTCTTTGGATAAGAGGATGTGAAAGAAAAGAGAAACCGGTCTAGCTGCCTCTGTTCGTTTTGATTTGTGAATTCTTTTTAAATTTCGTCGGAGAAATGACACATCTCTGGCAAGTGCATATTGTTCGACTGGGCAAGTGCCCCATAAATAAAGAGAGCTAATTTTGTTGCCTGCGGCAGTGATGTGCAGCCTGACCTTATCAGAAGAGGCTCCATCTGTCTCTCTCCACCATCCTCTCCTCTGTGACTCACCCACCGTCTCACTCGCTCGCACCCGGAAAGAAAAAGGCCACCTTTTGCATCGCGGTAGATTTCAATAACCCCTCAACCGAGAAAGGAGAGAAAGAGAAAGAGAGCGAGCAAGCAAGTGTGCAGTGCCTTCCTTTTTCCAGCAACTCCCCTCGCCGCCTCAGTAAGCAGTGGCACCCTCATTCCCCGGCAAATGCTAAATGCAATTTTACCCCCAAAAAGAGAAGGAGAATGAGCGAAGCAGGAGAGAGATATAAAAAATATAAATGAGAGTGCGGGCTCTACCTGAGCTGACAGTGAATTGACGGCCCCTCACCAAACATCCATCAATGACTTTCAGAGACGTTTTGGGGCGCCGGCGGGGAGAGCTGGAGGCCCAGGCAGGTTGATGGATCACCTACAAACCGCACCACCGTCGCCACGGCGAACTCACTCTCAGAATTGATGAGCCGCAGCTCCTGTCTCTCTCTCTCTCTCTCTCTCCCTACCCCCGTCCCTCTCTCTCCCCTTCCCTATTCCGCTGCCCCTGTGTCAGCAGCACATGGATGCGCCATACTAATAAGGTTAGAGCAGGCATCTTTGTTCCACAGGATGACACCTTATACATGACAGTAGCATAGGTCTCGTCCGCTATTGGCTAGGCCAATCACCTCCACAGGGGGGCTCAACCATGCAACTTCCAAGGGGGAAGCTAAGTTGAGGTTGTAGGATACCGTCCACGGAAGGAAAGGAGTGGACACGGGCACTAGAGGGGAAAAAAAGATAGCAGACAAAATGAGAAGGGGCTTGAAAGAAATGACAGCCTGGAGTGCATCTGACCGCCGGCACCTTGTTATTACTCCCTTATGTGCACCAGTGGCAGAGAACCTGACAATTCTGGTTTAATAGTGTTACGACGCTACTTCAAGTTTAATACTCTGCCTCAGAGGCTCAGCTTATGACCACCACTGAGGGCAGGATATTGTGTGTAAGTCTGTGTGTGTGTGTGTGTGTGTGTGTGTGTGTGTGTGTGTGTGTGTGTGTGTGTGTGTGTGTGTGTGTGTGTGTGTGTGTGTGTGTGTGTGTGTGTGTGTGTGTGTGTGTGTTTGTGTGTCAGGGGTCGTGTTAATGTCCCATTTGTAAACGTAGCTCTAAAAGGCTTCTCATTCTAATTTCTGCTCGGCACAAAATGTTGTGCTTCAGTTAGACTTCTCCACTCGGATGAGAAATCTTTGCGCTCGTCATCAGACCAATCCAATTCCCACATTCACAAACTAGCATTCGATCAATCGACGGCACTCTGACTGATGGTAGAGAGGACGAGGCAATGGTTACTTTTCTCCGGTTGTTTTAGCAAGTGACAGTTGCAAGATGGACTTCATTCTGGCTACATTCTTTCTATGGTAAACATAAGACATCTGATGGCCATGCATCTTGTTTGCAAGCAATACCTTGCTCTTTCATTGTAAGCTTTTACTTCTCTGTGGTTGCAAACAAAATAGCGTTGCAATTCTGTCGTCTTCTGATGAAAACAATGCTGTTTTGCAATAGTTTGTGATTGCGGGACGCAATTTGGGGCGCTCCTGCATGTGGGCATTCCTGCATCTGCAGGAACGCCTCCCTCAAGTATGCCATTGGTTCCTGCATGTGGGCTCAACATCTGCATGAACACCACTCCTCGAACATCCCATTGGTTCCTGCTTATGGGCGCAACATTTACAGGAACTCCCTCCTTGAGAATCCCATTGGTTCCTGCTGGTGTGACACTATTGATAATCTATTTATTTGATTTGATTTGGATATCCTTTTTAACCCTTTTTCTCCCCAAGTTTGTTATATCCAATTGGTAAGTTACAGTCTTGTCTCATCGCTGCATCTCGAGAGACATGCTTCCTCCGAAATACGACCCTGCCAAGCCGTACTGCTCGCTGAACCCGTAAGCCAGCCGCATAACTGGCGACCGTGTCAGCGAGCATGCGCCTTGGCCTGCCACAGGAGTCGCGAGAGTGCGATGGGACAAGGACATCCAAACCCTCCCCTAACCCGGATGACGCTGGGCCAATTGTGCGTCGCCTCATGGGTCTCCCTGACGTGGCCGGCTCTGTAGTGACGCCTCAAGCACTGCGATGCATTGCCCTAGACCGCTACCTCCGCTTTTGATATTCTGGATTTTTCCTGAATGTGTATGCGATTAAAATGTGGGTCAAAAGGGAAATAAAAGTATTATCTGAGTTTTTCGTTTCGGTTATGCCATCATTGTAGTATAATTAATGTGCAATGTTTCAGCTTAAAAATGTCTGTGTAATCTCTAGATGCGTTGGATAGCAGATGTTACTGATATTTTTCTATGGTCTGCATTTTGAAAATGCTAACGCGACCCCTGGTGTGTGTGTGCGTGTTTGTGTGTGCGCGCGTCTCTCTCTCATTCTGTATTTTTAGCAGATTGTTTGATCACTGCACTGCCCAGCATCAAGCTATTGCAGTTCTTTGTAGCTCAGTTGGTAGAGCATGGCATTTGTAACGCCAAGGTAGGAGGTTTGATTCCCGGGATTACTCTTATGTATAATGTATGCCCGCGTGACTGTAAATTGCTTTGGATAAAAGCGGCTGCTAAATGGTATATATTATTAGCATTTCAATGACCACCTCTCACACCATGAACTGAGGAGATGGAGTGAGATGCACAGTGGGGAGAGAGAGACATTTCAGACATGTAATATTAAACAAGATCTAAAGGAAAAAGAACATGCTCCAGCAAATGGCCAGTCACCTCCCATCCAGGACAGGAAATTAGCACCGAGCCACAGTCGTCACACCTACATCATGGCTTCTGATATATCACTGCACTTTCACGTTGGGGGCTTAGGCAGGAACGCCATGAATCCCAATTGGGAGCGGGCTCCCGGATCACATCAGGAAGTCAGCAGGTGATAATTTCAGAGCGCCACGATTCCTACTCCAGTCAAAGCCCCTGAGGTACAGTGCAGCCGAGGAACGGGGGGGGGGGGGGGGGGGGGGGGGGGGGGGGATAACGGGTCTCAGAGTCTGTGCTGTTTTTTTTTGTGGGGAGGTTTATTTGAATCCCTATTAGCCAACGCCAATGCCGACAGCTAGTCTTCCTCGGATCCGACACATAACGAAAAAGACCTTAGACAAAAATACTTTACAAGTTACAGACATATGAAAACATGAACATGGACATTACAACTAGGTTAGATAGCGGAGAGGTGTTGCTGTTTTTTGTTTTTTTCAAAGCTAATATTGCTGTTTCCTTGAGAAATTTCAGAAGGGAGTTCCATGTGATCATGGCTCTATATAATACTGCGTGTTGCCTTGAATTCGTTCTGGATTTGGGAACTGTGAAGAGACCCTTGATGGCATGTCTATTGTTTTTGTGGTGGGCCAGAAAAAAATATTAGTTTAGGTCTGGAAGAAGGGGGAATGGGGGTTGGTTGCTGATGACAGTTGAAAGGAGAGGGGAGTTCGGTGAAGGGTACAGTGTGGTGTGCGAGGTGGAATCGACTGCGGTGTCATCACTTTTGACCAAAAAAGCCACCCGGCCCAGTCAATGCAGTCTGGAGTTAATTTTATCCATGGCTATTTTTAGCTGCTAAAAAACATTGTTGCCTTTCAATATAAAACGCAGATGAAATAGTTTCAAATGCATCATTTTTTTATGGTCTGTGTTTTGAAAATGCTAATGCCTTGGTGTGTGTCTGCGTCTGTGCGTGAGCGTGCATGTTTGTGTGTGTGCGTTTATCTCTCACCTTCTGTATTTTTAGCAGGGGAAAGGGGGTCAGATTGATATTGCAGAGCACTGCACTGCCCAACGTGAAGTTATTAGCATTTCAATTACCACCTCTTTCGGCCTCTTACACCATGAACTGAGTGGAAGGACTGAGATGCACAGTGGGTGAGAGAAGATTAAGGTTGAAGAGAGAGACATTCAAGACACATAATATTAAATCAGATCTAAAGGAAAAAAATACTGCTCAATGTGCAAAGAACATGCTCTGAACAGAAACAGAATTAGCAGGTGTTTCCAGCAAATGGCCAGTCACCTCCCGCCTCTCATCTCGGACAGGAAATTAGCACCGAGCCACTGTGCTCACACCTCCTACATCATGGCTTTTGATCTCTCCCAGCACTTTCATGTTTGGGAGCTTAAGCAGAAAGCCATGAATCCCAATCGGTAGCCGGCTCCCGGATCACATCAGGAAGTCGGCAAGTGATAATCTCAGAGCGCCACGATTCCTATTACAGTCAAAGCCCCCGAGGTACAGTGCAGCCGAGGAACGGGGGGTGGGGGGGTTCTTAGAGTCTGTGCTGTTGTGTTTTTGTTGTGGCCTGAAAAAAGATTAGTTTGGTTCTGGAAGGGGGAATGGGGGTTGGATGCTGATGACAGTTGAAAGGAGAGGGGAGTTCACTGAAGGGTACAGTGTGGCGCGCGAGATGGAATCGACTGCGGTGTCATCACTTCTGACCATAAAAGCCGCCTGGCCCAGTCAATGCAGTCTGGAGTTCATTTTCTCCATGGCTATTTTTAGCTGCCGGCAGAGCAGTGCTACCTGGATGTGAAGGCTTTTGTTGCTCCAGGCAGCTGGAGCATCACTGATGGGCCCGTAGGTAGCCTAGTGGCTAAGAGCATTGGGCCAGTAACTGAAAGGTTGCTGGTTTGAATCCCTGAGCCAACTAGCAAGACACTTAACCCTAATTGCTCCTGTAAATCGCTCTGGATAAGAGTGTCTGCTAAAATGTATCTGCATTTTACTGACATTTTACTGTCAGGTGGTTGTATCTCCATGGCCGAGGGAACTTCTGTGGAGGGAGGAAGACGGAAGGTTTTGCATTCACTTTGTAACCTAAAAGAAAGAAGTTACGTTAAAGAAGGTATACTACAGTAGGGCCTTTGTTAAAAGAAAAAAGAGGAGCATTAAAACATTGCAGGGACATTCAGGCATGCAACATTTTGAACGGAATATCATTTGTGATGGATAATGCAAAACTAGGCTACCCTGCAAATTACCTTCATGCAGATGATTATTTTTCTTGTGTTTTTAAATGCATGGTTAGTCATAGTTGTTTTGCTTGTTTACACCCTCCTGCAGGTATGCCAACCGGTGGCTATTAAAGGAGCATTATGTCATATCTTTGTAATGTAGTGGAATGATAGTGTTTCCCACTTTTTTTCTGCGACAAAACCCCCCCCATTTTGGGCCCATACAAAATACCATTCTGAAAATGCAGCCCAAAATGTTTTGTTGTCAAATGGGAAAGTTGCACCCTCCCTCTCTTCCATCAGCATTACTCAGAGGCGTGGGCATCTCGTCTTCGAGCACAACCAACAATAGCAGACTTTGGAAAGTGTCCAAAATGCAGAAATCGCTTTGCCATTTCCTGGTTGCTAAAATTGTACACTGTTAGCTCAATTTCAGTTTATGTGATAAAATAAGCAATTGAGAGTGTAGAGAATCATTGCACCATCTAAATCGCTTTTAAATATATTTTCAATAATAAAAAAAACAATATCGTACTTTCAGCTGTTTGAAGCTGGTGGACCAAACTGAAAGTAAGACTTCAGCGCGAGTCTCCACCGTGTTGCGGGGGAGGGGGAGAGTTGTTTATTATATGTGTTGTTGCAATTCACCTAGCTTCCTCAAGGGGGAAGCAAAGTTAGACATAGTAGAGCCATACTTGCAAACATAAGCAACCATTTTAAATTTAAACAGTTTATCCGGCTCAAAATGTGTCAGACAATTAAAATCAATGATTTACTTGCATGTGACAGAACGCTAAATTGTAGCTGGTCCCATCAGATAAAATGCCACACGTAAAGCCCTATGCTAACCTCACCAGGTGGCAGTGATTATGCCCTGGAACAAGTTCCGCAGGAGCCAATTAAAATGGTCAACGTAGTCGGACGTGTTTCAAAACCTCTTCATGGAAGCGTCCTTAATATACCAGTCCAACATCATGTTCTGATCATCAAAGCAACTATCACGTGTATTTGACCGACTGGTCAAATTGCTCTCGGTCTAAAGTGTCCATGTAATTGTTGCAGATTGTGGCAAGGGTTTGAATCTCACATGAGTCGACCCCCCTTCCCCTTTGGGAAATGTAGATTTACATGTATTGTATTACTGTGTTGAAGAGGGACGTAGCCTACAGCCAACAACTTGAAAATAAAGATTAAGAATCAATTTAATAGGGAGCTACATCTTTCAGCCATGCACAAAAACACACGGCTATTGCCTAATAATCATAGTGCATAGGCTATATTACGTTGCTGTGTACACCAAGATGTAGGCCTACAACATTTTCTAAGCCGTTTTCATAATCATCTGTTTTGCCACATATGCGTTATTTGACTCGAGGAGGATGAGCAGTACAAAGTTTACAGTACGTTTTTTTGGGGGGGGGGGGGGATCAAAAAGGGCTTAGGTAGTGGGCACGTCATCTTGGCGTTATAGAAACATTTAAAAAATGTTAAACCAATTTCCTGTAATTCTACAAATTTGTGCATGGAGCTGAGAGAAGTTTTTTGCAAATTTTTTTTTTTTTAAAGCACATTTTCTGCAATTGTACATAATATGCCGTGGAGCAGAGAGAAAGTGTTGCAGTTTTCAAGCTAATTTCCTGCAATTCTATGCATTTTACAACGGCTAATAGTGTGTTCTTTTGTACAATGTACGCTAAACGTAGATGTTGTAAGGACCTAATTTATATATTTTTCCATAAAAGCATATTGATGTGTGTGAAACAGATAAACAAAAGCGTGGAATTTAGTCATATATGCGATAATGTTCAAATGTATCACGAAAGCAGTAGCTAGTACCCTACTCAAGGATTCGTCAATGCAATATTGGTTGGTACACAACATTTTGTTACAGACCAACGGAACAAAACTAAACCTTGAATTTGTAGGTTTAAAATATCCCTCTAGTGGTTAGGGTTGACCTATTTTAAGAAATGCCACTGGTTGGTAAAGTCTAAGGTCTTTGATAAGCCGGTGAAGCATTTGTTCCAAGATATAATCACTGCCACCTGGTGAGGTTAGCATAGGGCTAACGTGTGCCATGTTATCTGATGGGACCAGCTACTAATGTTATTCATTCAGCATTCCCTCGCTTAAAAGTAAACAAATGCCACCAAACAGATTTATTTTATGCCTCTGCAATCCCATTGTGCATTAGATGCTGTCGGTCCACCGGGACACCATAGGGTGCCTTTTAATAGTCTAAACTCACTCATAACTTACTTCAGGCCCTAGTAGGCTACTACTTTATCCACTCAGCATGCTACCTCTAAGAAAGTTTCTCCCATGTGTATTGTGTATAGCGTGTGATGTGTGGCTCTAAGGAACCACAGTCTTGTCACTGTATGGCAATGTAGTCATATTACACTGTAGTCCCACGACGTTGTTTCTCAATGGAACCGCAGTCCTGTCACTGTCTGGCACTGTATTCATGTTACACTGTAGTCCCATGACACTGTAGTCCAGCACTGAGACGTTGTTTCTCAATGGGCGCTAATCTAAGGATTAATGACAGTGATACATCTGCCAGTCATGTCGTCGGGCCCCACAGATGGCGAGGGACGAGGGACTCAACGCGGGGACTGATTGGCACGACCACTCTTGTCATTCATTACCGGATTCAATTTGAGCTGGGATGAAAAACGACCCTAACCCAAAACGATTCAACTACAAGGCCTATCTCTGCTTGCAGCTGTTACGCTAGTCAGTGATGTAATCTAAGGCTAGCTCCCCAGTGTTTGCACTCATTGACTTTGAGTCAGATCTATGGAGTGACATCCACCACAATAACAACAACAATGACGACAGGAGTCCAATTCATTCGCAGCCTGGCACTACATATCCAATATACAGGAACAGTAACATGGTAATAACAATGCCGCTGGCAGAGCCTCGGGCTACGTGGCAGACAGGCTGTGTTTAGCCAGCCCTGAGTGGAGGGAGCAAGGCAGAAGTGTCTCAGAGAATTATATGTAAAACAAAAAGGGCCCCACTACAATGATTCCATTCTGGATTTGAGAAACACAACTGTCAATTCTGGTTTCGATCAACAGGATTATCTCTCTTTCTCTCTCTCGCTCTCTAGGTGGTAGGACCGCCGGCAGCAGGGGCCTTCCGGGAGAGGCCGGCCAAGCCCACGGCGTTCCGCAAGTTCTACGAGCGAGGAGACTTCCCCATCGCTCTGGAGCATGACACCAAGGGCAATCGCATCGCATGGAAGGTAGGATACTGCAAAGCATTCCCTAGAGCAGTCTGTTGAGATTGTGCAATATGTGGAGGCTACAGTACAAATTTGTGAATGAGGCGAATTACCCCTATACTGTACAATACTGTATGCAATTCATCATGTTCATCATTAGAGGGATCTACCTTTACGCTCAGCCTAAACTCTCAGCAGCGTATAGGCCTACAGTAGGTGATCACATGTACTCACACACCACCTTAATGTAGGAGGCCACACAGTGTTGTTCACATGGAAACACTGGTGCCATAGTATGTATTATTATGTTGTCAATGCTCTACATGATATGTGATGTGTGTCGGTGTCATCTGCGATGTTATCATCCATTGTGGAACACAAAGGAACGTTTGCAATGTACACATGATGTCACGGTGGGTCACGATCAATGTTCTGCTTGTCCTCGGATATTGTCTGTGAGGACAATAGCCCAGACAGACCTATCTCAGTGTTTCTGCGTCTATGTCAGAATGTGTACCTGCTGCAGTCAGAAAGACTCAATCGTGCAGCGTTTCGACACATCAGTTAGCCCAGCAGTGAGATTGCTCCTCCTTATATTAACCATGCTGGTTTATTATAGCCTCACAGCGCTGCGAGATTTTCCACAACTTCTGAGTCGGAGTCGTCACCACCCACCGCACTTAATGACATTTAGAAACGTAAGCAAGGCAAAATGAATCAAAGCAAATAGGCTTTTTCTTCCTCCTTCAAAAGAGAGAGGTGACACACTCTTTCCTGTCTCCTGGTGAAAACATTGTGAAAGCATCTGCATGAATTAGTCATGTACAGTGTTCAAATGAATACTGTGTGGTGGATGGTGAGCTTTTACCCCAATAATGGCTTTCTTTGTGCTCTTATGAAAAAGCTCTCAGCAAAACGGGAATTGGTGTATAGAATTTGTGCAGCTGTTATGGTTATTGATTTCACCCATGCACACGTGTAACCGATTTCTCCTAATTCTCCCTGTCAGACTACTTCATTACTCCCCCACTGTGTGAAACATCTTGGAGGGATGACTGTTCATGTGTGTATAGCACACTGCAGCGAGCCTAGTCAAGCATGCGTTTGTGTTCTAAACTAGCATGCGATCCACCCCGCATCCGTTTTGGCAGATTTTTTTTTCTTCATAATTCCGGATGAATTCACCCCCCAGTGTTTTCATCCTCTCCTCTACTTTTAAAATCACTTCAAATAGAGTAGATGCCGGGCAGTGTAGTGGTTTGATAGTGGATAGTGAAAGTGGGGGCCTAGTCGATGATTGGAGCGAGCGCAGGGGCCACTGTGTGTTTGCACTGGGCAGCACTTGGGGCAGAGGTTCAAGGCTGGGGCTCTGGACCAATCTTGGCTGGAGAGTTGGCTATAGGAAGAAAAAAAGAAAATAGGAAATAGCCGGGAAAAAAAGAACTAAATTGTGTTGATTTCATTTGGCCTGAGTGCACAATCCGAGTGTGTGTTTACTGTGTTTGTGTGTGTAGAGGAGTGTGTTTGCCTGAGGTCAAGAGTTCACAGTCCCTGCCGGCTCTGTGTGTGTGTGTGTGTTTACGTGTGCACTAGAGAGGGAGCAGGAGAGTGGTAAATGTCCTCATGATGGAATGCCTCTTAAATTGACCGTGAAATAGCCACAAACAGCATGTTTACTCCAATAAGTCAATCAAATGAATATCAGTGGTAACATACAGTGTAGGTGTCCTATTCAGTATGTGTGTTTGTCACCACCCCCCTGCAGCACCACACGTAGGGTAGAA
Source organism: Oncorhynchus kisutch (assembly GCF_002021735.2). NCBI lineage: Eukaryota > Metazoa > Chordata > Actinopteri > Salmoniformes > Salmonidae > Oncorhynchus > Oncorhynchus kisutch. The sequence goes on from NC_034187.2 coordinate 40,434,422, forward strand.
AGCCTCCCTTGCTCCCCTCCCCTCTTCTCTGCTCTCGTCCAGTCATCCCCCTGTCTGTGCGGTAGGGAGCAGCAGCGCATGGCTCTTCCTCCTCTTCTATGGAGTCAGTCTCTCATGTCTTTCATAATCCCCCACCCTCTCCCACTCTACTTCATCATACGGATGGGCACTGGAAATGGTTTCGGCATTCAAATAATATCACAATATTTTTTGGGATATCCGGATTGTCGAAATGCATGTTTTGTTCAATTCAATGGAGACTTGCTCGTGTGACGAGAGAGAGAGAGAGAGAGAGAGAGAGAAAGCCGGTGCGCTGCGCACTGTTTGTTTTAGCAGAAGGATGGGGGAGGGGCAGGTGTGAGAGAAAGAAAGAGAACCAAACCCGACTCCCGCTAGTCTAGGAAGATACAAAGAAGGAACTGTCAGATTGCTTCACAATACCCCCGAACTTGCCACACTGGGAGCCAAATTTGAAGTGGAATACATTGAATACATGGAGCATTAAACACAATTGAAATGTATTTTCAGGAAGGGCTGTGGTCACCATTTATGTAATACATTAACTATTTAGGGGAGCTATTTCATAGTTTTTTCACAGGTACATTATTTTCCCATTTCAGTATAGTTACCCTATGCTTGGGTTGACAGTTATGGGAAGGTCAGACCGTCCGATATGCCCTGAAATATTTTGATATGCAACCTGGAATAAAAATGTAAGAGGGCTAGTGCTCCTATTTAAACAAATCTCACATCTGTGCAGTTTGCGAGCAATGGTGTTATGCTACATTGTATCATTGTTTCTTTTTCAGAGCTTGCTGGTGAGTAACTTCACAGAGACAAACACGAGTTCTTCAAGTTTAGCACTATATTTTTTATTGAACTTTTTATTTAACTAGGCAAGTCAGTTAAGAACAAATTCGGATTTGCAATGATGGCCTACCAAAAGGCCTCCTGCAGGTATGTGGGCTGGGATTAAAAATAAAAATAAATTCAATAAAAATGTAGGACAAAACACACATCACGACTACATAAAGAGAGACCTAAGACGATAGCATGGCACGGCACAACATGACAACATGGTTGCAACACAACATGGCGGCAGCACAAAATGGTAGCGGCACAAAACAGGGTACAAACATTGTTTGGCGCAGACAACAGCACAAAGAGCAAGAAGGTAGAGACAACAATACATCACGCAAAGCAGCCACAACTGTCAGTAAGTGTGTCCATGATTGAGTCTTTGAATGAAGAGCCAATTTGTTCCTGATCTTGTAACTAGTTGGCGGGCCAGAACATAATTAGCCCAAGTTCAAGAACATTGGGAAACAGAGGCATTCCAAAATGTTTTTACAAAGACAAAGACAAAGACCTTCCCCTTTTTTATTTTAGTCCGGGCAGGCCGACGCTTTCGGCAGTTATGCCTTCATCAGAGCTGAATCTAATCATGGTACTTTCAGAAGACAAGTCCAACGCAGAAAGGCATGACGGAGACTAGAATGCCAGCATTAAACTTTCATTTATTGAATGAAGGAAACTATATCAATGCATTTCAATCATGACGGCCATATGATGGAAAAGTGAAAAGGATTCAGATTCACATTTTGTCCTACAAGAGGAAATCTTAGCACTTCTCACACGTCACATAGGCCTAAACAAACATAAACACAGCAGGAAACAAAAAATAGGAACAGTCAGACAAATACCTTTCCTACCCTCCCATCCCACCCCAGCCTGTCCATATGAGGAGTTGTTTGTAATAGTGATAGAAATAATCGTGTAGTAATAGTGATAATATGGTATAAATAATGTGGTATGAAACTCCTCCCGAAGCGGGCAGTGCGCACAATCAGACCTGATGGGAGATCAAAGCAGTGGTGGAGTGTGTGTGATAGGGGGGGGGGGAATCGAAGGCCTATAGGCTACTCCAGGGACATTTAATAGCCATAGCTTATACACTTTATTATTATACAAACCTCCCGAACGGAATAGTGCGAAACCTGAAAGAACTTGTGGTTCTCTAGGGTCAAGCGAATTGATACAATGTATTACTTGTGCATGCACCAGTGCAACGATATTTACAAAAATATTTACTCCACCAAGTAATTGAATACTAACGTTCAGATATTCAAATAGTTGAATAACCGTGCTCAGAGCCTATATATATGAATTAGGCCAATGTGGTTAAATGTTCCGAGAGCGGCACTTTTTCTTCCATAGCCGTTGCTAAGTGATAATTAACGCTTCTGCGTTGTGCTGTTTTTTTTTCTGATAGCTTTTTAAAACCTACGAAGATGTCCAGTGAAAGCAGATATGCAATTTGTTGACACTACAACACAGTAAAGACTTGGGATACACAATATCCGAATGCTAATCAATAAAAACATCTGTTAAATGTGCTACTCTGTTTTGCTCTGTTACATCAGAAACATTTCAAGAATAACGTTTTATATGGGCCCATCCCCACTTCATCATCACATTACTGAATAGTGGGAAAAGTGGTGAAAAATACTGGCCTGATCCTTTGTCTTTTTAAAAATCATGTTCAGCTTTCCCCACCAGTCATGATCAGTCTGTTCTTCAGAGGATGGAAGAGTGATTACTTTCTCTTGTAATGATACAATTTGCCTGAACTCCTCCTGATAATGGTTAAGACTGTATCAGCATGTGATTGGATTTGTGTTATCCTGCTGGGTGGCGTGTGTTCGTTTTGAGCAGGAGGGAAAAAGAGAGAGACAGTGTGTGTGGGCGGAGAGTGTGCGCACATGGCATCCACGCACCTGTGTTTGTCCGTGCACGTTTTTTTTTGTGTGTGTGTATATGAGTGTTTTTGGTACAAGAGAGAATGTGAGCTAAATGTCAAGGGCAAATTGAAAGCGGCAAGGTTGTTTCCCCGAGTAGGTAATTTGGCTCTCTGGCTTTCCACTACAGCTGTAAAAGGCCCGTGCTGTAATGTGGCTCACGCAGGTAAAAGCTTTACACATATGAGGAACATGTGCTGCCAAAAGATAAGAGGAATAGTGGGAGTCTCTCTCTCCCGTGCGTCTGGCCCCCTGTCATGAAGTTGGAGGTTGGAAGCCAAAGGCCTGGCTGCCTGGAACGGTTACTCTAAGCCAGGGTTGGGCAACTGGCAGCCCGCGGATCAGTTTCCAAAAACATTTGAATGAAAACATTTTGGGATCTCAGTCAGCTCTCAATTTACTATTGAGAGTTAGTATAGTAGTATACACAAGATGCAGTTGTTTGTGCATCAGCAGTTTTTCTCTTGTTATGTCAGTCACTGACAGTCCTCACTCAGTTAGCCCAAGTCAGCTAACAATTTTTAGATTGGTAAATTAGTCTAGCTGCCAGCTTTCTAATATTATAGTAATTATGGTTGAATTACTGACTGTGGGGCCCCCATTGATTTTGTTAGTCACTCTCACTCAGATATCATATAAAAAAATTGCAAATATGGCAAAATGTGTAGAATTGCAGGAAGTTAGCTGTAAAATTGCACTTTTATCTCTGCCCCATGGCAAAATGAGTCAAATTGCTTAATCTTCTCTCCACCCCATGGCAAAATGTGTAGAATTGCTGCAAACTTGTTTCAAAACGGATTGCAGGAAATTAACTCTTCAATTTCTTCTCTCTGATGTCAAGAGGGGGACCGCTAAAATGTTTTGCTCGCAAAATGGGGGGAGGGGGGGCTCCCAAAACGCTAGGGCCGGCTCTGACTGCATGTGTGGGTATGGCTGTGGGTACGTAGACCAGCGAGCCATTGTGGCCCCTCATAATGAATTCCAATTTTTTTTGTGGCCTCCACCCCCATCACAGTTGCCCATCCCAGCTCTAAGCCAAGTGCAGAGTGACGTGCTGAAATTTTTTTAGAACGCACAGGCATAGAAGTTAGAAGAATTTACTCAAAAGTCTACTAAAGTGTGACTTTGTCCTTGTGTTCCTTGGCTATTTACCAGTGTTCTAGTACTCGAGACTGGTCTCAAGACCACATGTTGAGTGTCTTGGTCTTGTCAAGGTGTCAGATACATTTGTACTCGGTCTTGACTTGGTCTCGGACAGTGAGGACTCAGTCATTTCTTCCCGGAGTAAAAAAACATTGGCAGCTTCCATTTAGTCAACGCATAAAACCGCTTCGCCAGGCCAAATATATACACTCCTTTCTTGAAACATTAATACAGTATCTTAACCGCCTTTTATCTATAATAGATATGTTTGCGCAGTAGGGAACCTATAGGCCTTCAGTGTGTGATAGGTTAGTACAGTGGTGAACCTACAGGTCTTCAGTGTGTGACAGGTTAGTACAGTGGTGAACCTATAGGTCTTCAGTGTGTGACAGGTTAGTACAGTGGTGAACCTATAGGTCTTCAGTGTGTGACAGGTTAGTACAGTGGTGAACCTATAGGCCTTCAGTGTGTGACAGGTTGGTGATTCTGAAATGACAGCAGCCGTAATACCAGGTCACTCATGTAGAAGAGTGTACTTTCTGTAAAACACAAAGGGCCAGTGGTGTAGTGGAGGGTAGGCTATACGCAGGTATAAGCCGTACACCCACTTATTTTTCAGTGGGCATTGTGGGCATTTCAGTGGGCATTACTCACTTCTGAATCCCTGCTGATGCGTATCAAAGTAGTGTAGTGGAGGTATACGACTCAGTTATGTAGTACAATAGAGACATCATGCACAAAGTAGCCTACACAATCACAAAGCACTGTCACTCTCGTTGAAATAAGAAGACCAAGGCGCAGCGTGAGTGGAGTTCCACATATTTTAATAAACTGAAACTCACCAAAACAATGAAGCACAAACGAAACGTTCCGCTACTGGCGTGCACTCAGGCAACTAAATGTAGACAAGATCCCACAAACACAATTGGGAAAATGGCTACCTAAGTATGACCCCCAATCAGAGACTATGATAAACAGCTGCCTCTAATTGGGAACCATATCAGGCCAACATAGATATAGAAATGACCTCGATGACCCACCCTAGTCACACCCCGACCAAGCCAACATAGAGAATAACAGGCTCTCTATGGTCAGGGCGTGACAATCACGTGAAATATATTCACAGGACAGCAACCGACTGGTTATCCTTTATTTATTTATTTTTCTATTTAAAAAAGGTGTGATTTTGAAAGTGAAAATCTCAAAAATCTATCGTAAAACATTTGAGTATACCCACTTTTCCAGGCACCACTACGCCACTGCACAGGGTTGATGGAAAGACAGCAGTCACACACAGCATGATGTTAAAGGATAAGCAGTCCATAAACTCTGACACAATCAGCCAGTAGGTCCCAATCATAAGAATACAAAAACATAACCATTAAGCATTTCCCAATCAAAATGTAAAACTATTACACAAAGTAACCAGTGACCTAAAGTTGAAAGTGGAAGTGACAGCCTTTTAACCACTTTGCAGTTATGAAACAAACAGACAATCATAATATGGCACTCATCTTTTCCCATTGAATGCAATTTATTGACATAAGATTCAATTGGCCTTTCTAGGGAGTTTTTCCTAGCCACCGTGCTTCTACACCTGCATTGCTTGCTGTTTGGGGCTTTATAGGCTGGGTTTCTGTACAGCACTTTGAGATATCAGCTGATGTAAGAAGGGCTTTATAAATACATTTGATTTGATTTGGTTGATGCTTTCCCCATTGACTGATATGTATTGACATAAGCATCAACCCTGTGACACTCTTCTTTTCCCATTGAATGCAACTTATTGATATAAACATCAACCCTGTGACACTCTTCTTTTCCCATTGAATGCAACTTATTGATATAAACATCAACCCTGTGACACTCATGTTTTCCCATTGACTGTAATGTATTGAGATAAACATCAACCCTGTGGCACTCATCTTTTCCCACTGACTGCAATGTATAGAGAAAAACATCAACCTGGCCACACTCATCTGTTCCCATTGACTGCAGTTTGAGAAAAACGTCAGCAACTGTGAAGTTTTACCTTTTGCAAAAACGTGCCAGGGTGACGTTTTCAGGCTGATAATGGGCTGTTTCAACTTAGGAGCACATGTGCTCCTCCTTGTAAAAAAAAAAGTCAGCATAGAGCCCTGAGGGGCCCCGCATTCAGAAGACATGGCAGCCGCTCGGCTCTCAGTAATAATGGATGAGATGAGCGGAAGCCTGTCTGTCTCTCTGTCTCCTCAGTCAGTAGGTTAGCCTAGCGTTAGCCCCTCGGCCCCACCAGCCCCAACAGCAGCCCACCAGCCAGACGGCCTGAGACTGAAACTGCAGCCTGTTCGGACCTCCAGACCCAGAAACACTCCTGTTCATTTCATTACAACTTCTACTTTATCCTCTGCCTGCATCTCTGGACTCCCTCACTGCTTTGTGTCTCGTCTGAGTCTTCTCTTCTCGCTCTGCGTTGTTTTGTCCTCTTTTTTTGTCGTTGTTGTCATTTTCTTCTCCTCAGCCTCTCTCATGTATTCCCATTTGTCATTTCATGGAGTCAGGGGACTGAGGCGGGAGGCATTTCATAAGAATATTAATGCTAAATTGATTCCTGCCCGCAAAACACCCAGCTTGGGGAGGGAGGAGTGGGACAGGAGGGGGGACAATCAATAAATCTGATCAAGCGCTTTAGGAAATGGAAGAGAGTAAAGCGCTCCTAGGGGACTGATATCCATCTCCTTGGGATGATTGAATTACGCACTGAGCGAATGGGGAGGAGGGAGAGTGGGAAGGGGTACCGGGAAAGAGCATGCGTGTGGAGAGTGAGCGTGTTGTGTGTGCATGCGTGTGGAGAGTGAGCGTGTTGTGTGTGCATGCGTGTGGAGAGTGAGCGTGTTGTGTGTGCATGCGTGTGGAGAGTGAGCGTGTTGTGTGTGCATGCGTGTGGAGAGTGAGCGTGTTGTGTGTGCATGCGTGTGAGTGAAGGGGAATGAATAAAGAGGGTGAGGCCATTGCAGATACCTCTGTGACGAAAGGCATTTTTTTATTGGCAATTTTTCAACAACAACAACAAAATGTGGGAATATACATTTTTAAGGGTCATCACCTTGTGGCTGCTGGCGCTTTCTATTGACAGCTGTATTGCATGGCCTGGGTACATCATTTTGATGAGGAGTTAATTCGGGGTCTAGTGCCGTCCTTTCCTATTTGTCATTTATTAGTAGGCCAATGCAATATGTTAAACAGAGAGTGAAGAGGTGGAGTGGATCATTATTGACAGACCCTGTGTTTGAGTGATTGTCATGGTTTCTTATCTAAATTGCTGATATTTTATACCTTGGAACATAATGGAGCTGTTGGCATGGAGCCTTCAGTCTGGTATCAACTTTGTATGGAACCACTCTATGTAATGGCCCTGAATTATATGAATGTGCTGTACCTATTTCAAAGTTAACCAGTATTCTGAGGACAATGCTAGCTGTTTGAGAATTGAAACTAGGCCCATAGGCTGTAGTGCTTGAAAACGCATACCTTCCCAATGTCACTCTCTTTGTTAGAAATGTCCTTGTCTCGTTCCACTTCGTGCATATGTACCTTCCCTTCACCATATATGAATGTCTTCTTATCTTCTCAGAGGACCTGATACCTTTGTGAGCGAATATCTGAATTGAGAGAATAAAACGAGGTTAAACATGCGCACTTGCTCACTGAAACTTACTGAGCGCTTTGTACTCCACGGGGAATGTTTTGTGTCATAAGGAAGAAATGAAACACAATAAGAGAGAGAATAGGAGGAATACTGTACCGTATGAACATGCCTCTCGGGAGGAGAAGAGAGGAAGGATAAAAGAGAGGAGAGAGAGAAGTCCTCAACTGCACAGCAGCACCAAGGCCCGCTGCCAGCCAGCCTGCCTGCCTCTCTGCCTGCACTCCTCGCTCCCTGCCTACCTGCCTCCCACCCTTCTTACCTCCCTGCCTGCCTGCCTCCCTGGAGGGGTTCGATGTGGCACGCTGTGAAGTTGGAATGGCAGGTGTCGAGCTGCCAGGCTGCTGGGGGAGCGTCGGCCGGACACACGCGTGCGAGGTCTCGTTTGCAGGATAACCACCGCCAGCCGCCCCTCAGCGTTTCACAGTGCACTCAAACGTGATGCTCACCGGCTATTGTGCCTGTACTATAACCCTCCATGGGAAATGAGACGATAGCGAAATATATTTTGCAAAGACACAAAGGTTGCAGCTGAAGCTTTTAATGAGTCCTAAAGTGTGGAGAAGACCCCCTAAAACAGACAAAACGATCCATATTAAAGCTGCAATATCTAACTTCTTCTGCAACCTGACCAAATTCACTTAGAAATGTAAGTTATTGAAAACAAATCTAAGATGCGGTAGATCTGTTCTGCGTGCGTTATTTCTATGCTTCCCTGTCTTACGTTGAGTTTTTGCGTCAAACAGCTGAAAATACAATATATTTGGTTTTGGGAAAGATATTTCACAGTGGTTTAGATTAAGAATGCACGATATATTGGTGAACATATCGGAATCGGCCGATATTAGCTAACAATGCCAACATCGGTATCGGCCCGATGTCTAGTTTAACGCCCTGATGTACAAAACCGATGTCAAAGCTGATGTGCGTACCTATATAACGTAGGTACATGACGCAATGACGCCACATAAAATATGGCGCTATAAGTGCAACACAGCATTCCTAACCTAGCCCACAATGTCTGCTGTTTGGATCGAGCAGTCAACAAGTCGAGCAGTCATTTGAAAGAGTAACACAATTTCAGCGAGACAACTCAAAGGCGAAATCCATTAAAGCCAAGATCATTTAATTCATTGCCCTTGATAATCAACCGTTCTCTGTCGTGGGTGATGTTGGCTTTCGCCGACTGGTCAAGCACCGGTACACACTACCAAGTGTGCTATTTTTCAGATGTTGCCCTACCGGAGTTACACAGTAGTGGCACTGCTATTACCTTCACGGCATGCATACTATGGAACGCCGTTTGGGTCTTTGCATGTCAAAAAAGATACAGTAGCACTCTCAAAGCTGTACAAAAAACTCGGCAAACAAGCAAACACAGGCCACGAACAATGTGCTTACAATATCAAGGCTGAGGAGGCTATGCTGCTCAGAGACAGCGATATAAATCTCAAGCCTACTGAATCCCCACAACAATGTCATCTCCCTGTGTCCTCATATAAGCCCACATGTTTGTTTGTACGGCTGAGCAGTGACAAGCCAATGCAATCCTCAACCACCCCACTAAAGAAACAAGCCAAGACTAATATTGACATGTTTCGACATGGTCCTGGAACATGGAAAATAAGCCCCGGAGTGCGTCGTGGTCTTTGGAATGCTAGTGTAGTGTTGGCAGTGTTCCACTGGGACCCACACACACACACATCCCTGAGCTCATTCTCCCTGCACCCTGGTGAGCTCAGCCTAAACTACATACAGCTGGCTCCCCCATGCAGATGGTGAGACATACTGTACACCAAATCACACACGTGTGCACAGGCAAGCACACATACTATGCAAGCACACACTCTCATTTTCTCTCTCAGTGGGGAATAGAGGAGTTCTGTACCCACATACAGAAACCGAGAGGGAGGGGTAAAGAGAGACCCACAGAGAGTGGTGGGGGACAGGACGAGAGAGACAGAGGAAGGATAGGGAGGGCCCGTCTGCCAATGCCACAAATCTTGTTCCTGGTGCTGTCACCCCTCCCAGAATAAGCCAGAGATCTATTGATTGCCATTCGTATTGCTCGCGGGCTCCGGCTCCAAATGGAGCCTTTAATTAACTAAATGGACCGGTTGCAGCTGCGAGCAAGCTCCTCGCCAGCAAAGGGAATCAGCCGGGTTAAACTCTGCAGACCTCCCAGGGTATCAGTCAGGACAAATGGGATGGGGGCTGAAGAGGGGAGGGGGGTCTTTTACAGTCCTCTATCCCCTATGTCCTCCACCCACCCTCCCACCTCCCATCCCATTTCCTTATCACTAACCGGACCCCTGGCCGTCACTCACTCGGTCACCCCTGGGAGGTGGACGCACGCCACGAGCCAGACTTCTTTTTCTTCTGCCGGCGCTATCGCTGTCTCTCTCCTTCCTCGCGCACCACTCTCATTCCTGTCCACTCATCCATTCTGTCAAAGGTTAATTGGTTTGGAAATGATTCGATTCATTCTGGACTTTAATGCTGTTATCGTGCTTTTGTTATAAAAAAGAGAGAGAGAGAGAGAGAGAAAAACTACCCCACACACGCACTTAAGCCTAATTTAAAGTAAAGAAAAAAGGAAAAATAAATCCAATTCAATCTACTTTGACTCCTTTTTTCTTTTTTAGGGGGGGGACGGGACCTGGGCCTGTCCCCACAAGTATTTCCCTTAAATTATGGCAGAATTTCATTACCTTGAAAGCTTTTTCTCCCCCCTCCCTCTCTCCCTTCCCCGTCTTCACTCCCTCCCTCCAATACTTTGAATGGATAGACAGCCCTAATGTCTTTCTTGTAACCTCAAGGTCGGCGTATTTGGATCCGCAGAAGCGCTCAAGGGTCCCTGTGATTAATGCACTGTACAAAGTGCCTTGGAATTATGCAGCGGCTGATGGCTGCACAGAGCGTGCGCACACACACACACACATGCACACACGCACGCACGCACACACACACACACACAAACACATTTCTGGGCGTGTACGAATGCGCACGCGCGCACGCGCGCACGCGCGCACACACAAACACACGTTCCCCGGATAGAGGTGCCCCTGTCAGTGCCCTTGTTGTGGATCATGAGAGAGGCATTCATATTCAAATCGAGTTACCCAGAGGCTCTCTATTTCTCCCCACTGCCCCCCCCCCCCCCACGCTCTGTCCCCAAGGAGCTTTTACGCTCTGTTCTGTTCATTATGTCACATCTTTGCTTACCTCGCCTTTGTGCTTCCATTCCTTCCAATCTGGCTGCTTACATGTAGACCTATAAGCCGAAAGTGTCTAACTCTCGAGGCAAACAGGGATCTCCAGAAGTGTTCTGTAGAACTCAGGTCTGCATGTACTCTTTTTAAATTACAGTATGTGTCCCGAGGCAGTTCATTTGATTACCTTTGAATGTCAAAGAGGGAAAACACAATCTGCGACGGAACAACCACGGTTTGATTATTTGATTGTTGTGAGTCATTGTGTGACGTACAGGCCTCTGCGTTGAACTCATCTGGTGAGCAGAAGATGCTCTCTTAGCTTTGCTAATCATCTATTCGGTTCCCCAGATGTGATTAATGCTTAACTAAGTCTGGGGGAAGCTTTCTGAAACCCCTTTGGATGTACTTTGTACAAAAACAAACCAATAAAACGTTTGGCAGCATAACAGATCTTCCAATATCTATCACAGAGATTGTCATCCTTTTATTAGTTTAGTTATCTAAGCTGAGATCATTGAGAACACAAATTATCCTCTGAAATTTCTGGTTACTTTTTACAGTGTGTTGAGTAGACCACATTGCAATTGTACTGTAATGGAATAGCATCAGTGCAGTTAGGCCTAGGCCCAATTTAGACCATACGTTAAAGCTTCGAAGACATACAACTTCCTGTTTGCTTCGGTGGTCTTTTCCTTTCCTGACCGTGGTCATTTGAAATGGCAACATATGTAGCAGCGTGGAGGACCTGTGGCCGTTCTCCTGATTGAATGGCATTTAAAGGGGCCGGAGATGAAATTGAATGAGTTATCCGTCTCTGGTGGGAAGTGGAGGAGTAGTAGAAGCCTCTATGGTCCGGGGGGGGAATGATGGGATGTGCACCTTGGTTGACTGGTGTGTGTGTGTGTGTGTGTGTGTGTGTGTGTGTGTGTGTGTGTGTGTGTGTGTGTGTGTGTGTGTGTGTGTGTGTGTGTGTGTGTGTGTGTGTGTGTGTGTTTGTGTGTGTGTGCGCGCATCTGTTTTTGTGAGTGATTGAGAGACATGAGTTGATGATGCGCACTAGCAGCTCCGCCTCAGTAATCTGTCCTAGTCCGTCTAGGGACACAAGCCGTATGCGAGAGGATTGCACTAATGCAGTTATGATTCTACAGTAGTCCCCCTGCATTAGGATAGGGGATGTCAATGGTTTACTGACAGATGTGTCAATGAGGAACCTGCTTTGGTGTTCGACCACCACACCTTGCATGGCTCCAGCATTTCCTTATCGCTCCCTTGTTTCCAGGCTGTCAGAGACAAGAATGTATAGAGGGAGGTGGAGGTGGGGGCTGGAGGGAGCTGGAGGGATGATAAGGGAGGGAGAGAAAAAGAGTGGTGGGAAAAGAAAGGCTTGAGAAAAAAAGTGAGAGATGAACTAGCAATAATGAGAGGGAGAAGTGTCAGAGAGAGAGAGAGATAGAGAGAGATGACATAGAGAGGAGAAGAAATAGCGAGAATAAGGAGGGGGGGGGCTTGCTTCGCTAGTGAGTCTTCTCCTCCCCTCCAGTTTTGCAGTAGATGGATCGCGCCGCTGTCAGGATGTCACCTTGCCATTGGCTTGTTCCACATTAGTAACAAAGGTGCCATGTGGGCCAGTGGCACATGAGCACTATAGAGGTCACATGACAGCCCCCTGGCAATCAGAGGAGCCAAAGAATAGAGTCGAAACCCATGATGCAGACACACAGAATAAACACCCTGCTCATACCTGCTGCAGAGAAAAAATATCTGGTTTATTGTAAGGTTGTGTGAGCGTGGCATGAGGGCCTGACCGAGCACTGTTGGTGAATCTGACATGACTGGAGCTGAGCTTCACCTCACTGAGACAACATTTGGCGGCGATCGGGGCGTCTTCGTCAGCTTGCAGCAGGCAGGCCCTAAGAACCGCTGAGAGGGAGGATTTCCCCTCCTCCTTCCCATCCTCCCCTCTGATCCAAAGATCAGAATGTTTGTCTCTGCTGTCGCCCATTCACAACTCTTCCTCCTCGACAGAGACTCCCACAGCCCTGGTTAGATTACTTGAATGACCCAAGTCATTCCTCACTGGCAATTAGAAAATCGGGCTCCGCTGGACACCTCCTGTAACAAAGTCAATGGTTTGAGGGGGAAAAAAGAGAATGAATGAAAGGAATGGCAAAGAAGAGGGAAAAGATAAGAAGAACAGATGATTAAGTGCTCTTTTGGATGCACGAGCGGCTAGCAATTCCAAGGCTCTTTAGTCATGGTAGGGCCTGTCTCAATTACCCTAATGAGGGAGAGTGACTGGCTGATTCCTGCCTGGGAAGGCAACGGGAGTGTAGGTCTGCCAGGTGCTACAGGGGTGGGGGTGGGGGGTGGAGAGGGCTTGCCAGGTTAAATGGAGCGTGCCTGGACCACACTGAGGGAGAGTTAGCTTGCGGTCCGACACCCAACGCCCTCCTGGTGCGGTTGGACCTTCTCTCATCTGGCCTATCAGGGAACCCAGTTAACCCCAGATTGCCTTGGACATTGGCCTTTTCAAAGCTACCGTTTAGCCTCAATATAGGCCAGGCCCTGCAGGGCACACAATTATTACAATATCACTCTATTTTTGCCTGACTTGTCTTAGGTAAAGGCAATTGGAATGGTGTTGTTTTGGATTATTGAAAAAGCCAGTCGGCTACAGTGTAAACACTGTCAGACACTGCAAGATCTGTCTTTACAAATTCTCGAGGTTGGGAAATGAAGGCCAGCATATAGCCAAGCTATTATCCACACCCCATACCGATAAATCCAACTTGCAAAGGGCAAGAAAGTCAAGGTCATGTCAAGGCCACCTTAAATCACGCTGGGTTTAGAGTATAGGCTATTCCATTCATTTTGAGCCTCTTAGACTTTTGCGATTTCATAATATATTCAGTCATTTGTCCCTGACACAATGTCAAGAAACAAGGCCCACAGTGTACACTCTCACAAACACATGACAACGCAAGCTTTTGTCAATCGCCGCGCTCATCAACATCACCCTCACACCCCTGGTGTTCCCCTTCCCCATCATGGCATTCAATTACCATGGCGGCACAGAGCAACTCAACACCTCTGAGCTGAGAGAGTCGTGCTTGTTCCCCATAGGGATAGGAAAATATGTCGGTGTTTACACTGGTTTAGTACTACACGTCTGCAACGCAGTAGGTCCTTGTTATTCACACACTCTTTGTCCGTGGTTTCCCGCCCACTATCAATGTCCAGCTTTGCCATGTGAAGTGTTTTTTTTTTCAATACAATCTCAAGAGTGTTGCTAATTCGTTTGAGTTGACGGTGACACTGTGGTGTACAGTTGAAATTCAGAGGCCAGGCTGCTTACAGTTTACAAGGGGAAATACCCAGATATTAGCCTAAACCACATGTTTATCTGTGTACAATGTTGTCCTCTTACTTGAAAAAGACCTGGGTTTCATTTCATGGAATACTGGGTACCTATTTCATAAAGTGGCATCAGTTGTTTTTCTTCAGGCTAGATTCCTTGCTATTGATTTCTTTCAAGAGCTGCGTCCAACCATCATTTCTTGTTCAACTTTCATTTCAGTCCCGGTATTTCATGCTGCGAGACAGGAAATTATTGAGGGGGGCTAAACCTTCCGCTGATAGCCATGTCACCTTTCATTTTCAATTGCTACACAACTGAAATCATTAGTCAATTCTTTTTTTCATAGCATGAAAAAAACCAAAAACAGTCTAAGCCTCAAAATGGTTTGATTGAAAAAGCACAGTGCACCCTCAGCCTCCTGCCTCCTCCTCCCTCTTTCTTCTGCACACTCTCGATCATACATAAGAAATGGCCTCCGTTTCAACACTGTTAATGACCTCTCCTAATGGATCTTTGTCATAGAAGTTATTTATGACAGAATTCATTTCAATCTGTCAGTCTGGAACAAAACTCGGCCCAGGAAATTGCTGTTTCCGAAGTCCATGCCGGTACCTTACAGTACCAGAACGTTTCCCCTCCCTCTTTGGAAGAAAAAAAAGAATCTTCTGGAGGAATGATTTAGCTTATTTGCAATAAGTTGAAGTGGAATTGTGATGCAGCGGGCAGAGCGGCGTTGCGTGTGAAAATGTCAATAGCCCGAGAGTGCAGAGTCTCTCCTGTCAGCTCTGACGGAAGACCAACGGCCAGTTCGGCCACCATTCGTCTTCCTGAGTGAGTTTTCTAATAACCGTAATGGCTGCTCTGATAAATTATCGCTAGCCTGTCAGAAGAACACAGCGCGGCATTTAAATCTAACAAAGGACCCTTGTATTGGCTTTTTATATATATATTTTTTACTTTCCCCATTTCCCCAAGGACTACTTGAGTTGATAGTGGTGGTAGCGAGCAAGCCATTGACTGCAGGGCCAAAGTATATCACCTCCCTAAGTGGACGGAAAATCCTTCGCTACTCCATTCTCCGACACTTAAGCAGAATATTTTACAGCTCTCTGCCAAATGTCTAAACGAAGGCCCCGGTAATTGTAGGCCGTTGTCGGGAATTATGCAGCAACATCCTAACTGCGTCCATAACCTGCCTGATAAGCTCTCACTTTGGTGAAGTGGCAAATTCGGGATGACAGTTGATTGGTAAAGGGAAGGTCTTATTAACCCTGACCCTATCACATGTCCTTGCCTTGTGTTTTTTTCTTCCCTCTACGGAGGTAACTGCAGTCCCTCCGTGAGATGTTGTGCTCTGTAATTGGAGCAGCGGCAGATGGTTTGTTACCATCCCTTTCAGGAACAGCCTAGTGGTCAGCTCGTGGAGAGATGCCATCCTACCATTTGTCAGACAGAGAGCAATTTCCCAGGCATCTGTTTCCATCCATAACCAGAGGGAAAAGGGGATGAC
The DNA here is from genome assembly GCF_002021735.2 of Oncorhynchus kisutch. Taxonomy (NCBI): domain Eukaryota; kingdom Metazoa; phylum Chordata; class Actinopteri; order Salmoniformes; family Salmonidae; genus Oncorhynchus; species Oncorhynchus kisutch. Next base: position 40,450,131 of record NC_034187.2, read on the forward strand.
GGCTTTAATATCACCTTATAGCTCACTGCAAGGGCCCGTCTCGCACCCACCTGGCAAATTCTATATGACCTTGCGTCCACACTTCAAAGGTTCAGTATTTACAAGTGACGTATTTTACAACAACGTGGAGCTTCGGACATTTATTAGCAGATCCCTCCCATGGGTAATGGAGTAGTGCCTTTTGGGCGTCGGAACGCATGTTGAAATATAGCGCGCAGCAACTGAATTCCTGACATTTTTTGTGCTATGCTCTAACCTCCAGCTTCCCGCAGCTCCTGCGCCCCCGAGGTGACAGAGAGGCTCATACCTCATCATCTTCTCCTAACCAAATTCTTCATTGCAGGTTTGGCGGTTGTTCTTTGCAAGTTTTGGGGTGCTGTGACTCTTACTGTGTGTATTGTCAGGACTCATGTTTTAACTACACATCTGCTATCCTGTTTTAGAATATCAGGTAATACATTGACATTACATTACACTAATTTACAATGTGCACATCAAGCAACCAGGGTGGGAAATGAACACCCTCCAAATGCGGTATATTTTGGCATTGGCGCATAAGAATGTCTATTTCACCAGACACGTTTGCGGGTGGTCACACACATCAGGGAACATTTTTATTTTCAATCCAAAGCCCAAATGTAGAAGTTGTTCTAATTGACCTGAAAGGCTACTAAAGTGTGACTTTTCCCTCTTGTTTCTTGTATAGTTACATTGTTTAGTACACACGCTAGCAGTGGTGGAAAAATGACCCAATTGTCATACTTAAAAGTAAGAATACCTTCATAGAAAATTACTCAAGTAAATGTGAAAGTCACCCAGTAAAATCCTACTTGAGTAAAAGTCTAAAACTATTTGGTTTTACATATAGTTAAGTATCAAAAGTAATTTCTCAAATAAACGTACAGTGGGGAGAACAAGTATTTGATACACTGCCAATTTTGCAGGTTTTCCTACTTACAAAACATGTAGAGGTCTGTAATTTTTATCATAGGTACACTTCAACTGTGAGAGACGGAATCTAAAACAAAAATCCAGAAAATCACATTGTATGATTTTTAAGTAATTCATTTGCATTTTATTGCATGACATATGTATTTGATCACCTTCCAACCAGTAAGAATTCCGGCTCTCACAGACCTGTTAGTTTTTCTTTAAGAAGCCCTCCTGTTCTCCACTCATTGTATTAACTGCACCTGTTTGAACTCGTTACCTGTATAAAAGACACCTGTCCACGCACTCAATCAATCTCCACAATGGCCAAGACCAGAGAGCTGTGTAAGGACATCAGGGATAAAATTGTAGACCTGCACAAGGCTGGGATGGGCTACAGGACAATAGGCAAGCAGCTTGGTGAGAAGGCAACAACTGTTGGCGCAATTATTAGAAAATGGAAGAAGTTCAAGATGACTGTCAATCACCCTCGGTCTGGGGCTCCATGCAAGATCTCACCTCTTGGGGCATCAATGATCATGAGGAAGGTGAGGGATCAGCCCAGAACTACACGGCAGGACCTGGTCAATGACCTGAAGAGAGCTGGGACCACAGTCTCAAAGAACCATTAGTAACACACAACGTCGTCACGGATTAAAATCCTGCAGTGCAAGCAAGGTCCCCCTGTTCAAGCCAGTGCATGTCCAGGCCTGTTTGAAGTTTGCCAATGACCATCTGGATGATCCAGAGGAGGAATTGGAGAAGGTCCTGTGGTCTGATGAGACAAAAATAGAGCTTTTTGGTCTAAACTCCACTCGCCGTATTTGGAGGAGGAAGAAGGATGAGTACAACCCCAAGAACAACATCCCAACCGTGAAGCATGGAGGTGGAAACATCATTCTTTGGGGAGGCTTTTCTGCAAAGGGGACAGGACGACTGCACCATATTGAGGGGAGGATGGATGGGGCCATGTATCGCGAGATCTTGGCCAACAACCTCCTTCCATCAGTAAGAGCATTGAAGATGGGTCGTGGCTGGGTCTTCCAGCATAGCAACGACCCGAAACACACAGCCAGGGCAACTAAGGAGTGGCTCCGTAAGAAGCATCTCAAGGTCCTGGAGTGGCCTAGCCAGTCTCTAGACCTGAACCCAATAGAAAATCTTTGGAGGGAGCTGAAAGTCCGTATTGCCCAGTGACAGCCCCGAAACCTGAAGGATCTGGAGAAGGTCTGTATGGAGGAGTGGGCCAAAATCCCTGCTGCAGTGTGTGCAAACCTGGTCAAGAACTACAGGAAACGTATGATCTCTGTAATTACAAACAAAGGGTTCTGTACCAAATATTCAGTTCTGCTTTTCTGATGTATCAAATACTTATGTCATGCAATAAAATGCAAATTAATTACTTAAAAATCATACAATGGGATTTTCTAGATTTTTGTTTTAGATTCCGTCTCTCACAGTTGAAGTGTTCATATGATACAAATTACAGACCTCTACATGCTTTGTAATAAGGAAAACCTGCAAAATCGGCAGTGTATCAAATACTTGTTCTCCCCACTGTATGTCTCAAAAGTAAAAGTATAAATCAAATTCCTTATATTAAGCAAACCAGACGGCACCATTTTCTTGTTTATGTATTTATGGACACGTTCCGACACTCAGACATCATTTACAAACTAATTATTTGTGTTTAGTGAGTCCGCCAGATCAGAGGCAGTAGGGATGACCAGGGATGTTCTCTTGATAAGTGTGTGAATTAGACCATTTTCCTGTCCTGCTAAAGCATTCAAAATGTGACAAGTACTTTTGGATGTCAGGAAAAATGTATGGTTATATGAAAATATACGTCATTTGTAGGGAAGTAAAAGTAATCAACAATATAAATAGTAAAGTAAAGTACAGATACCCCTCAAAAAACTGCTTAAGTAGTACTTTTAAGTGTTTACTTAAGTACTTTACACCACTGCACACTAGGTAGGTTTTTTAAAATATTAGTTTGAGTTTGCTGCAACTGTCTGCTGGTAACACAGACACAGAGCTAATCATCTCTGACAGACATGAGTGCCATTGCCACGGTAATGGTCAGCACCTTAATAAAGGGGCAGTTGAATATGTTTGTCTCACCTAATGACTGAAATATCTTGGTGTAAATTGTGCTCGATTGACCATTGAACAATCATTTCTTATAATACAAAAAAAGGTGCTCCTAAATATCAATTTATAAATTACAGCGTTGAACTGATAGTAATAAATAAGCTGTATCACCCAGCATTTTGTGGGAGAGCAGGCACTTTGTTGATACTTGATGTTCAGCTGTACAACCGTTTATCTGTTTGACTTTTTACCATTGTATTGACATTTTTATTTTAACATACACACACTGGTTAAAAGACTTCGCTCACAAAAATGTCATGAAATTGATCAATATGCCACATTACTTCTTAAGCGCAAATCATAGTCCACAGACGCTCGACCGTGCACCTTCCCACAATTCCCAAACCACGTCTCTTGGTACGCATCCTCTATTAATTTGAATGTGTTGCCAGTTGGAGAAATTGCCTGAGAATACAAAAAATTGCCTGAGAATACAAAAAATTGCCTGAGAATACAAATAATTGCCTGAGAATACAAAAAATTCCTGAGAATACAAAAAATTACCTGAGAATACAAAAAATTGCCTGAGAATACAAAATACAAAAAAATGTATGAAAGCCGGTCCAATATTCTAGAACACTGCTGTGCGTACACATTTGGGGTCTGTTCATAAATTCACTCTGGAGTGACAGAGTGCGCTCAGAGTATGATCTGGGGGTTTGTAAATTCAGAGCGTTGCCAGATTGTCCGTTCGCAAATTCAGAGAGTAAATTCCAGATACCACCCATAACAGCCGCCCACAGGCCGAGCAGCAGACGGAGGACAACATTGTCATCCTGTGTGACTCCAACTGAAAACACCTTAATGGTAGACGGCTGTTGACAAGGAGAAGAGTGAGGAAGATCTGGTGCCCAAATACGCAGTTTGCCCTTGGATTCCTGGCAGAGCAGAGACTGAGAGCACCGAACCACATAATCTTCCACAGAGGGACAAATTGTCTAAGCACAGACAGGGGGGTGTAGCCAAGGGTCTGAAGCAGGTGGCTATAACAAGTCATACAGGCCTACCCCACAGCAAAGTTAATTCTTTTCACCCTTCTGCCCAGAACAGATATACATCAGAAAGTCATCCATTGGATAAGTGTTGAAGTGTCTCGTGTGCTCTGATTCAGAATATATATAGATATAAAAATATGTGGACACCCCTTCAAATTTGTGGATTTGGCTATTTCAGCCACACCTGTTGCTGACTGGTGTATAAAATGGATGCCACCTTTCCAACAAGCTTAAGCTCACCATGCGCAATGCCAAGCGTTGGCTGGAGTGGTGTAAAGCTTGCCGCCATTGGACTCTGGAGCAGTGGAAACGCGTACTCTGGAGTGATGAATCACGCTTCACCATCTTGCACTCAGACAGACAAATATGGGTGTGTCAGCTGGAGGAATAATGGTCTGGGGCTGTTTTTCATGGTTCGGGCTAGGCCCCTTAGTTCCAGTGAAGGGAAATCTTACAGCATACAATTATATTCTAGACGATTCTGGAGCATATTTTCATCCAGGATCTCTCTGTACTTTGCCTCATTTATCTTTCCCTCAATCCTGACTAGTTTCCCAGTCCCTGCCACTGAAAAACAGGCGTGGCGCTTTGCATTCAGGCCAAATAGTTCAATCATGGTTTCATCAGACCAGAGAATCTTGTTTCTCATGGTCTTAGAGTCCTTTAGGTGCCTTTTGGCATACTCCAAGCAGGCTGTCATGTGCCTTTTGCTGAGGAGTGGCTTCCGTCTGACCACTCTACAATAAAGGCCTGATTGGTGGAGTGCTGCAGAGATTGTTGTCCTTCTGGAAGGATCTCCCATGTCCACAAGGGAACTTGAGCTTGAGTGACCATTGGGTTCTTGGTCACCTCCCTGACCAAAGCCCTTCTCCTCCAATTGCTCAGTTTGGCTGGGCAGCCAGCTCTAGGAAGAGCCTTGGTGGTTCCAAACTTCTTCCATTTAAGAATGATGGAGGCCACTGTGTTGTAGAAACATCTCAAGGATGATCAATGGAAATAGGATGCACCTGAGCTCGATTTTGAGTCTCATTGCAAAGGGTCTGAATACTTATGAAAGTAAGTTATTTCTGTTATAAATATTTTATACATTTGCAAACATTTCAAAAAACCTTTTTTTGCTTTGTTATGGAATATTGTGTCTAGATTGATGAGCATTTGTATTTATTTAATCAATTTTATAATAAGGGAATGGGTCTGAATAGATCAGAGATCATAGATATTCCGAATGCACTGTATATCATGCTGTTTGGTACCCGGCAAAGAACAAACTCCACAGTTGGCAAAATGTAAAACAAAAATCTCAAAATGAATGCAAGTGATGGAACAATGCTTGAAAGTGTTGTTGTTTGAAGTATCTGAACGATCTTTTGTAAAAGATATAATGATTTTTTTGGGAAAAACAAATAACTATAAGCTTGGGTTACAGATGAAGAATTGTTTTACTGTATCCATTAGAAAGACCTTAGTTACCCAACTCCTGCATCCTATCCTACACTATGGTGACATCATCTATCAAAACACAGCCAAGACCTTACTTTGTGAATTATATGTCATTTATGTAAACAAAATGCAGATTCATTCTTGGATGCCGTTTTAAGACACATCATTGCACAGTTTATGAATCACTAAATTGGCTGTCACTCAGAAGACAACTGAATTGGTACCAATGTATTTTTAAAGTGTATGAAGTTACATTTTCCTGTATATATTAATGGCTGTGATAGGAGATACCTGAGGGTGGATCAACAACATTGTAATTACTCAACAATACTAACATAAATGACAAGAGATAAAAGAATGAAGTCTGTACAGAATACAAGAATTCCAAAACATCCATCCTATTTGCAACAAGTTTGCACTAAAGTAATACTGCAAAATGTAACCTTGTGGGGCAGGTAGCCTAGTGGTTAGAGCGTTGGGACAGTAACCAAAAGGTTGCTGGATTTGAATCCCCGAGCTGACAAGGTAAAAATCTGTCGTTCTGCCCCTGAACAAGGCTGTTAATCCACTGTTCCCCGGTAGGCCGTCATTGTAAATTAGAATTTGTTCCTAACTGACTTGCCTAGTTAAATAAAGGTTAAATAAATAAATGTTTAACTCCAACACATCACTGAGTACCACTCTTCATATTTTCATGAATGGTGGTTGCTGCATCATGTTATGGGTATGCTTGTCATCGGCAAGGACTAGGGAGTTTTTAAAATAAAAAGAAACGGAATAGAGCTAAGCACAGGAAAAATTCTAGAGGAATACCTGGTTCAGTCTGCTTTCCAACAGACACTGGGAGACAAATTCACCTTTCAGCAGGGCAATTACCTAATCCACAAGGCCAAATCTACACTGGGGCTGCTCATCAAGACGACATTGAATGTTACATTTTTGACTTAAATCGGCTTGAAAATCTATGGCAAGACTTGAAAATGTCTGTCTTGCAATGATCACCAACCAACTTGACAAAGCTTGAATACTTTTCAAAAGAATAATGGGCAAATAATATATATTCCAGGTGTGCAAAGCTCTTAGAGACTTACCCAGAAAGACTCACAGCTCTAATCGCTGCCAGCAGTGAATCTAACATGTATTGACTCATGCGGGTTGATTATTTATCTAATAAAGATACAGTGTATTAGTGTATATTAGTCTAACATGTGTTTTATTAAATAAAAACAAATGTTAGAATTCTTCCACTTTGACAGAGTATTTTGTGGGAAAAGTGTGGAAAAAGTGTGTGAATACTTTCTGAAGGACCTGTACATATATTACAGGTACTTCATTTTATTAGTTGTATTAGTAGTTGTAGCAGTACTTTTTATTAGTTGTAGGCCTATTCGTAGATGTACATCAACTTTGTTATGCTGTTCATGTACATTTCATATGTAATATTATTATTAGATGTGTTTTTTGTATTATTTTGTATTATTAGACAGTAGTTGCCATATTATTCTTGTTACTCAGTATTGTTTTTATTATTATTTATTTGGACACTTAGAAACAAGATGGTGCATCTCAAGAGATGTCATCCTGCAACATTTCAAATAGTAATACTATTTCTTGTTTTTGAAACATTACAAAGCAAGCTCATCCGTTATTTCAGATTTTTTATGTGTGTAATAATGGGTAGAAAAAAAATATTTGTCTGGTAAAAAAAAACTCTCAGTGGCTGGTAGGTGTTTTCATCATCCTGCCACAATGGCTTGACTGGTGGACCAAACGTACATTTCCAACCCTGCGAGCAGCTTTGGACCACAGTCCAGTTGGACAACAAATAAGCCTCAGACGACTCTCTTAGCTTCCTCTAGCTACATGACACGCAGCCCATGGTTAGCGGCTGCTGTGTGGCATGAAAAGCACACAGACACAGCAGCACAACTCTTCCGCTCAAACACCCATCTACTGCTCAAACGCGGCTCACCCCCTTACCGGAACCAATTATTTCTCAATCCAAAGGCGCATCTGATACCTAGCCCTACAGAAGTGAGACAGGAGATGCATAGCTCTGAAGTGGGGCGGTAAGATCAGCATGGCTTTGAATCTTAAAAAAAAAGGTGGAACCTAATTTTGTAAATAGATCACAAATTGCCAGCCTTTGTAGTTGTGTTTCCGGTGCGATGTCAGGCTTAATAGAGGCAGGCTCCATGTAAAAGCACACAGCTGCTCTGCCTTTCTTCCTCCCAAGCCAAGGGCCTCCTTTCAAAAGAGACAAATGTGTCGCTTTTCACCTTCTCAAATGGAGTCACCGACGTTTCTCCTGAAGCTCATAACGAGATTGACCAGGTCTCGTGCATATCAATCGAGCACACAACAAGGCATCGTTTCCCCCGGCTACCGTTCATTAATTGAGAACAAACTGTGATCAAATTCATGTTTTTTTTTGTTTGTCTCATCCTCTGTTCACTCCACTTGAATTTGTTTTTGACTCACTCCACTTGAAAGTGTTCAGTAGCAATTCTGTGGACTCAGTCAAGGACATGCGGCTGTGAAACGGACTGAAGTAAGCTGGCTGTTTTAGTCATGAGACATTTCTGGAAACGGCAGTACTAAATGGCTGATCTAAATTGCAGCTCCGAATTGAATAGAGAAATCAATCTATTAGTGTGCAAAGTAAGTTTGTTCATCATTGTGTAACGATTTTTTGGTAGGCTAATTGCGTCTAAGTGATACCTTGTACTGCAATTTCAATTTAGCCTAATTGGAAAGTGAGAATAGAAAACTACATGGTTTTTAGATTAGCTTTAATTCCCTCTCGGTTGTGTTCCTTCTCCACATGTTGAAGTCAACAATCAGATGTGAAGGCCTAGCCTCGAGATTGTTATTCAATCAAAGCTGATATGCTAATGAAACACACCACCTGTCTTTGACTTAAAAGAAGGATAGGCTACTTAATAAGGCTATATTTTTTGGTGAGTGGGCTTTAGTCGCAGGTGGCCTAGATTCTAAAGCCCAGCAACAGTTTAGCGATGCACTGTGGACACCCCACCTAGACGCATAAATCAATAAGTCACGGCAATGAAGTGGCACATCGATTACGCCAATGACAGGGCATTTACAGGTTTAATCTGTATAATGAGGGTAACCTTTTTCTTTGAAGCAAGGCCTCTGTCTCATTGGCATGGCTGGCTCTCGCCAAGGCCACGAGGGACCAAAGATAGTGCATGGAGTGACTGCATTACACGCGTCACTTCACCCTGGAGCCTGGATGGCAGCTGGGATAGTGCACGCTGCGGTTGTCATTGCCATACTGCATTGTCGAGTGACAGCCCATGATTCGTCTTTGCATATAAATAAAGCTCTGCAGTCTCCCTTTGAGCATTTAGGCTACAGTGTCCTCCCCATCTACTAAGGCCTCTCTCTTAGCTCAGTATGTCTTCCTAGCAACAGTATCATCCTATTCAAGCTTTTCCTTTGCTGTATTTATAATAGGGCTGAGTAATGTTATTCATATGAAGCTCTGTGCACATCCCCAATACCTCCTCTTATGCTTTCTGCTGACCTTGCAGTTTACTTCGCTGTGCTCAAACTAAACTTCTCCATACATTCCAACCCATCGCTACTTGGCACAACCTAATTAGCCCAATGCCTATCAATGGAATACAGACTCCCTTTGGTTTGGCCTCTCGTGGGGCCTTCCTGATGAATCTGCACCTACCACGCACAGCCGGGGCTTTTAGTAGCCGATTAGGCCTTTGAAAGCTGTTTGCTGAAGATGGCATGGCATGGCAGAATTGCCTCCCCAGTCAAGGGCTCTGGAAAAGTCTCTGGGGTACAGAGCGCTCCTCTGTCAAGGGAATATTTCTGTGTTCTCATGATTTATTTTTACTCTGTCACGCCCCCCCGAGGGATGGAACCCTCTCCACAGTGCCAGCTGGTTCACTCCCTTAGAATGCTGCCTTGCGCGCACACACACACACACACACACACAATCAGACACACACACACACACACACAATCAGACACACACAGACACACTTTCTTCGTCTCACAAAGACAGCATGGACTTACAATCTATGACTGCAAAGTGCGAGTGCACTCTGCAAGCATGAACCTAACCATAACCTCCAGAATGGCAACAGGCTGCAGCCAATGCAGAGTTTAACACTTCCACGTCAATGTATCCAGGAGAGAGCGTCTCTCCCTCTCCTCACCCTTTCTCCATTGCTTTGCCTCCCAAGGACAAGGAGACCCAAACCACAGGACGCCATTTATCACTGCAGGAACAATTACAGGAGACATTTCATTGTCAGAAAATTACAGACAATGCTTGTTCTCTCTCTGTACCTGCTTCCATCTCTCTACCCTTTCTCCCTCCATCTCTTTATTCTTCTCTCCCTCCATCTCTTTCTTCCTCTCTCTCTCTCTGTCTCCACCTCTGTCTCTCCTCCCTCTCCCTCCCTATTTGCAGTCCTCTCAATAAGCTCGATTGCAGGTCAACCTCCCATTAGCCCTGGCCCACCACTTAGATTATAGCACACAGTATTATATATATATATCTCATCTAGGGGGCTGACGGGTATTTTTTTTAACAATGAAATCCTCTTTCCTGAGAAAACCCATGGAAAATTGCCTCTGATATCTCTAACCCTGCGCTTTAATGAAGCCTTTCAAACGTGGTGCAGGAGTGAAGGGGAAGAGAGTGGCCCAATCTTCTGTGCGCTGTTTGATCACGCATGCAGCCGGCAGAGCAGGAGGATTTGAATGCCAAATGTGGATGAGATCTGTAATGCTCTCTCTCCCCTCTTTTCTCTCCTCCCTGTTTGTTCAGTTTTTGTGTGCAGCCGGTGTTATGAGAATGTGTGTGTGTGTTGTAAGTGTTTGTTGTGTGTGTGTGTTTATGTCTGTTTTAGCGTGCTTGAGCTTGCAACTTTGGGAAAGTGGGGTGAAGAAAAGGTTATTGTCATGACTCACTTGACATGCTGAGATGACTTGTGAAGGGGGGGAGACAAAGAGCACAGACATAAGTACAGTGTCAGATAGCATGCCCCTTGAAAGGTCATCGTAAGCCTTCACTTCCCTTCTAAACCAAAGAATCTTGGGCAAATTGGGGTTAGGCATGGGTTCATTCAAACTACAGAGCACTTTGTCAAATATGTTTGACTTGGATTTTACAGCATATTTTCATTTCAGTTGTGAAATGTTATAGATTATTGCATAATGAAGGGGGCTGATCATCAAATTCCACAAAGTTCACTGCTTTGAACCAACACCTCATTGCTCAGCATGCCTGACATACCACAGTGCAACCCCGAGATACCCCATGTCAAATGACCTGTGATATTGCTGACATTGATCACCATTGTCTAATTTGTAACAACATTTAAAAGTGCATCGATTCATGAGATCCTCAGATGGTAAATTACCCCTCTATGGATCCACCCACAGAGAGCCAAGGCCAGGTCCCAGCAGGGGCCGGACCTCAGAGCACTGTGCGCTGCTGAGCTTTACTGGGCTTTCCAATACCCCGAGGCCAATGCCTCAGGGCTACTCAGCCAGTTCTGTCATGTCCATGACAGCCGCCACTCTTCTGGGTTCAGCTCATATTGACCTAGAAGATTCTATCTCAGCATCGCCAGACCCGTTGAAGCCAAAAGTTAATCCATGCCTTCCACAGACACACAGAGAGGAAGGAAGGAGTCCAGGGTTAACAGGTTGGTGACATAGACCTGTTGTTGTTACCCGGTTAATGTTAATTGATAGAGCTTTTTGAGTTTCTGAGGAACAGGTGGCACAATGCTGCAGGGAGTTGGGCTTTTGCGGTGACCGCTTTTGCGATCACCTCACTGTGATGATAAATTTGAAGAAATAAGTTCAACAACAGGTTGAAACTGAGTGGAAGACATGGTCGTTGTGGATGTTGTTTCGAAGTCTAACACAACAAAGTGGACAGTGTTTTTTCTAAGGTGATGTTATCCTAATAAAAAACAGCCAAAAGTATATTAGAGCTTATGCATATGCATAGGCCTTTATATGAGCCCAAGACAGAAAAAATATACAAATAATAATAATTAAATAATGATTGTGCAGTTATACAATACATAGACTACAATACAACGCATATTACGCACGGCAGAAAAACATAAAACAGAACTGATTCAAGATGTCTTTGGTACAAAATTAGTTGAGCGTATACTCCAAAATGAAACAAATTCTAGTTATCTCTGAATGTGGACTGTATTATTATGCATACCAGATAGACTGGTTACCTTATGCCATGCTGCAAACTTTATATCCTTGAGCTCCAAACTTTCTATCTATCAGAACTCAGGATAAGACCAGATGCAGACAGCTAGACTCACAGATGTTTATTGACCCAAACAGGGGGCAGGCAAGAGACAGGTCATAGGCAGGCAGAGGTCCGTAATCCTGGGCATAGTCATAAAGGTACCGAACAGCAGGCAAGCTCGAGATCAGGACAGTAAACGGGTCAGAGTCAGGAAGGTGCAGAACGGCAGGCAGGGGTCAGGGCAGGCAGAATGGTCCGAGAAAGCAGGGAGACGGGAAAACACGCTGGTAAGACCTGACAAGACAAGACGAACTGGCAACAGGAAAACAGAGAACACAGGTATAAATACACTGGGGATCATTGGGAAGATGGGTGACACCTGGGGGTGGGTGGAGACAAGCACATGGGAGACAAAGGGCTGTGAAACATGGGTTTTGATCCTAGATACATGAAAAGTGGGATGTATACGGAGGGTATGGGATAACAGAAGACAAACAGCAGAGGGGCTAAGAGGGGTAGCGGTCTGCTTGTCGTTGATACCTGGAGGTGGTCTTGAGAAGAGCCGACCGGGCTCTCTTCCAGGTACGACGACAGTGGCGGACAAACATCTGGGCCAAGGGTATGCCGACCTCTTGCTCCGGAAAGTGCGGGGGCTGATAACCCAGGGAACACTCAAAGGACGAGAGACCCGTGGCAGAGCAAGAAAGGGTGTTGTGGGCATATTCGACCCACAGTAGTTGCTGGCTTCAGGTGGTGGGTTTGCGGAGACTAGGCAGCAAAGAGTCGTCTCCAGGTCTTGGTTGGCTCGCTCCGACTGGCCGTTGGACTGGGGATGGAACCCGGAGGACAGGTTGGCTGACGACCCAATGAGTGTGCAGAAGCGAGGAGCGGACAACGTCAGGAACAAACATCCTGTTATTTGGCCCCCCGTCTGGGAACGCTGCGCCTCACAAACACGCTTCTCTGTTTCCCGGTTGAGTACCGTCGCCAGGCACGAAGTGGGAAGGATGGACTCGGGTTCCGGGGGTGTAGCCGTGGGGCTAAAGCGGTGTGACAGCCGGCTTGACATTCTTAGATCCCTGTCGGTATGAGAGGGAGAAGTTGATCCGGGTGAAAAGCAGGGCCCACCTAGCTTGTCTGGAGTTGAGACGGTTGGCGGTGTGGAGATATTCCAGGTTCTTGTGGTCTGTCCAAACAATGAACCGATGTTCCGCCCCCTCCAGCCAGTGCCTCCACTCCTCCAACGCCATCTTCACCGTGAGAAGCTCACCATTCCTCACATCGTAGTTCCTCTCTCCATGGCGTTGAGGCGGTTGGAGAAGAAGGTGCAGGGATGTAACTTGAGTTCCAGGGCAGGATGCTTAGACAGGACAGCCCCCAATCCGACATCCGAAACATTGGCCTCCACCACGAACTGGCGGGACTGGTCAGGATGAATCAAGATGGGAGCTGTGGTGAAACAGTGTTTGAGATCCCAGAACGCCCGGTCAACAGCTGGGGACCACGTGAACGGAACCTTGGGAGAGGTGAGTGCAGACAGGGGGGAAGCCAGGGTGCTGTAACCCTGGATACAACATGTCCCGGAGAACATCATTCACCAGAGCCAAATGGCATGACCAGATACTCGTAGTGACTGCTGGCCGTGTTGAAGGCAGTCTTCCACTCGTCCCCTTCCCGTGTCCGCACCAGGTGGTAGGCGTTCCGTACGTCCAGCTTGGAGAACACGGTGGCCCCCTGGAGAGGCTCGAAGGCTGAGGAGATGAGTGGTAGCAGGTTGCGGTTCTTCACCGTGATGTCGAAGAGGTCCCAGTAGTCGATTCACGGGCGGAGGTTTTTGTCCTTCTTCTCCACAAAAAAGAACCATGTGCCGGCGAGGGAGGCAGAAGGACAGATAAACCCTGCAGGGAGGGAGTCCTCAATGTAGGTCTCCATAGCCTTGGTCTCCAGACCCGACAGAGAGTACAGAGAGTCCCCAAGGCGGAGTGGTGCCTGGGAGAAGGTCTGGGAGAATCATAAGTCATAAGGTTGGTGTGGCAGAAGCAAAGTGGCCCGGGCCTTACTGAACACCTTCCGGAGGTCCTGGTATTCCACGGGAATGGCGGAGATATCCGGGGAAACATCCGAGATCCTAGGAAGATGTCCCGAGGCAGGCTGCGCTGACTTCAGGCAATGAGCGTGGCAGATAGGGCTCCAGCCCATGATGGCACCAGCAGACGATTAGGGTATTGTGTCTCTGGAGCTAAGAGAATTCCAATACCATTGGAACCTGAGGAGCAGGAATTGGATCATCTCGCTGTGGTTCCCTGACACACTCAGGTTGATGGAGGTGGTATTGTGAGTGACCCAGCATATAGAGCATCCATCCAGTGCTCTAACGTCCATGGAAATGGAGAGGGGCTGGGATAGAGTACACAAAATGCCAGGGTAGAGTCCAAAATACTCTCATCGGCCCCAGAGTCAATGAGTACCCAATTTCGACTGGTTCCCCCACAGCAGGATGGCATGGTTAAGGGGAGAAGAAAGTTATCCTTATTGCGTACTTACCCCATCTGGATGCGCCTGGGTTTTTAATGGGCAGATTGCTTCAAAATGTCCCGTAGCTCCACAATATAGGAATCTCTGGGTGTGAAGTCGGCGTAACCACTCAGCCGGAGTCAACCTAGCCCTGCCCAGGTGCATAGACTCCGAAGTAGGTGAGTCGGCAGCCCTCAGTGATTCCCAAGAGAGTGCTGTTGAGGCTACTGTAGACCTTCATTGCAAAACAGTGTGCTTTAATAATTTATTTAGTGACATGTGAATATATTTAGTATAGTTTTATCTTAAAATGATAACTTTTTAATGTTGATTTTTTTTTATTTTAGGAAATTCACTGAGAAATCTCCCTTTCCTCCTCTGAGGAGCCTCCACTGATCAAAACAAATTTTACATATTTGTAAATACAAGATTAAATTGAGAATAGTCATATAGGTGAAAATGAAATGATATTTTTCTAAATAGAAAATCATATAATATGAAATAATGGCACAATAACTTGTAAGCATATCTGCTAAATTAACAAGCCTACATAGCCTATGGCGTGGCTCATAGCCAGATAACATACAGTAGGCTAACTCATATTCTTTCCTTCTGAAATACATTAAGGCCTCATTGGTGGAGTGGTGCGGAGACGGTTGTCCTTGTGGTAGATTTTCCCATCTCCACAGAGGAATTCTGGAGCTCTGTCAGAGTGACCATTGGGTTCTTGGTTACCTCCCTAACCAAAGCCCTTCTCCCATTTTGGTGGTTCCAAACTTCTTGGGAACCTTCAATGCTGCAGACATTTTTTGGTACCCTTCCCCAGATCCTTCAACCTCATGGCTTGGTTTTAGCTCTGACATGCACTGTTAACTGTGGGACCTTATATACAGTAGACAGGTGTGTGCCTTTCCAAATAATTTCCAATCAAATTGTAGAAACATCTCAAGGATGATCAATGGAAACAGGATGCACCTGAGCTCAATTTCGACTCTCGTAGCAAAATATATATATATATATATATATATATATATATATATATACTGTATATACATACATTTGCAAACTTTCAAAAAAAAGTTTTAAAAAACCATCAGAGCACAGTTTTGGAGAAGTCTAGTTACTGTGACTTAACAGTCACATGGAATTTGACTAGGCTCATGACTCCTGACTGCCGGTGTGGTGGTAATACGGTCACCGTAACAGCCCTACCTGAGGCCCATTGTCTTGCCATTCATCCTCCGCTATCACCTCATGTTTCAATATGATAGTGCATAGCCATGTCGCAAGGATCTGTACACAATTCCTGGAAGCTGATAATGTCCCAGTTCTTTCTGCATACTCACCAGACATGTCACCCATTGAGAATGTTTGGGAAGCTCTGGATGGACGTGTACGACAGTGTGTTCCTGTCACGCCCTGACCTTAGATAGCCTGTTTATTTCTCTATTTGGTTAGGTCAGTGTGTGATTTGGGTGGGCATTCTAGTTTTCTATTTCCTTGTTGGCCGCTTATGGTTCCCAATCAGAGGCAGCTGTCTATCATTGTCTCGGATTGGGAATCATACTTAGGCAGCCTGTTTTCCACCTGAGTTTGTGGGATCTTGTTTTTGCATAGTTGCATGTTGAGCCTGCAGAACTTTGCGTTCGTTTGTATTTTGTTGTTTTTGGTGTCATTTGAAAATAAATAAAAGGTATGCCTACCACGCTACACCTTGGTCTCCTTCTAACGACGGACGTAACAGGGACCATATAAGCAGACAATGAAAGCTCTTACAATATTCAATGATAAAATTTCTCTAACACGTGCACCACCAAGTCAGAACAGTAGACAAAATTAAGAGGGGTAAATGGGCTACTAACATCTTACTACGCAACGTACACATCGTATTACTTTCTTAGTTTTGGTATAGAGTTGTGGCCAAAGGTTTTGAGAATAGGGGCCTCCCGGGTGGCACAGTGGTCTAGTGGTGCACGCGAACAGAGCCTGGGTTCGCGCCCAGGCTCTGTCGCAGCTGGCCACGACCGGGAGGTCCGTGGGGCAACGCACAATTGGCCTAGCGTCGTCTGGGTTAGGGAGGGCTTGGCCGGTAGGGATATCCTTGTCTCATCGCGCACCAGTGACTCCTGTGGTGGGCCAGTGGCTAACCAAGGTCGCCAGGTGCACAGTGTTTCCTCCGACACATTAGTGTGGCTGGCTTCCGGGTTGGATGCGCGCTGTGTAAAGAAGCAGTGCGGCTTGGTTGAGTTGTGTTTCGGAGGACGCATGGCTTTCGATCTTCGTCTGTCCCGAGCCCGTACTGGAGTTGTAGCGAAGAGACAAGATAGTAATTACTAACAATTGGATACCACGAAATTGGGGAGAAAAGGGGGTATAAAAAATAAAAAAAAGTTTTGAGAATGACACTTCTAATTTTCACAAAGTCTGCTGCCTCAGTTTGTATTATGGCAATTTGAATATACTCCAGAATGTTATGAAGAGTGATCAGATAAATTGCAATTAATTGCAAACTCCCTCTTTGCCATGCAAATGAACTGAATCCCCCCCAAAACATTTCCACTGCATTTCAGCCCTGCCACTAAAGAACCTGCTGACTCTCAGTGATTCTCTCGTTAACACAGGTGTGAGTGTTGACGAGGACAAGGCTGGAGATCACTCTGTCATGCTGATTGAGTTCAAATAACAGACTGGAAGCTTCAAAAGGAGGGTGGTGCTTGGAATCATTGTTCTTCCTCTGTCAACCATGGTTACCTGCAAGGAAACACGTGCCGTCATCAAAAAGGGCTTCACAGGCAAGGATATTGCTGCCAGTAAGATAGCACCTAAATCAACCATTTATCGGATCATCAAGACCTTCAAGGAAAGCGGTTCAATTGTTATGAAGAAGGCTTCAGGGCGCCCAAGAAAGTCCAGCAAGCGCCAGGACCGTCTCCTAAAGTTGATTCAGCTGCGGGATCGGGGCACCACCAGTACAGAGCTTGCTCAGGAATGGCAGCAGGCAGGTGTGAGTGCATCTGCACGCACAGTGAGGTGAAGACATTTGGAGGATGGCCTGGTGTCAAGAAGGACAGCATAGAAGCCACTTCTCTCCAGGACAAATATCAGGGACAGACTGATATTCTGCAAAAGGTACAGGGATTGGGCTGCTGAGGACTGGGATAAAGTCATTTTCTCTGATGAATCCCCTTTCCGATTGTTTGGGGCATCCGGAAAAAAGCTTGTCCGGAGAAGACCAGGTGAGCGCTACCATCAGTCTTGTGTCATGCCAACAGTAAAGCATCCTAAGACCATTCATGTGTGGGGTTGCTTCTCAGCCAAGGGAGTGGGCTCACTCACAATTTTGCCTAAGAACACAGCCATGAATAAAAAAATGGTACCAACACATCCTCAGAGAGCAACTTCTCCCAACCATCCAGGAACAGTTTGGTGACGAACAATGCTTTTTCCAGCATGATGGAGCACCTTGCCATAAGGCAAAAGTGATAACTAAGTGGCTCGGGGAACAAAACATCAATATTTTGGGTCCAGGAAACTCCCCAGACCTTAATCCTTAATCCTCAAGAGGCGGGTGGTCAAACAAACCCCCCCAAATTCAGACAAACTCAAAGCATTGATTATGCAAGAATGGGCTGCCATTAGTCAGGATGTGGCCCAGAAGTTAATTGACAGCATGCCAGGGCAGATTGCAGAGGTCTTGAAAAAGAAGGGTGTCACGTTCTGACATTAGTTCCTTTGTTTTGTCTTTTTGTTTTAGTATGGTCAGGGCGTGAGTTGGGTGGGTTGTCTATGTTAGTTTTTCTTTGATTTTCTATTTCTGTGTTTGGCCTGATATGGTTCTCAATCAGAGGCAGCTGTCAATCGTTGTCCCTGATTGAAAACGATATTTAGGTAGCCTGTTTTCTATTGTGTTTTGTGGGTGGTTGTTTTCAGTCTTTGTGTGTCTGCACCAGACAGAACTGTTTCGGTTGTTTCTTTGTTGTTTTTATTATTCAGTGTTCAGTTTTGATTATTATTAAATAAGATGAACACTAACCACGCTGCGCTTTGGTCCTCTCCTTCTTTCACCCAAGACAACCGTTACAGAACCACCCACCAAAAAAGGACCAAGCAGCGTGGTAACAGGCAGCAGCAGGAGCAGCGCTATAAGGAGGAATGGACATGGAAGGAAATTCTGGGTGGCAAGGGTTGTTACACATGGGAGGAGATCCTGTGAGGCGCACGATGTCCCCGGTGCGTGTGCATAGCCCGGTGCGGTACATCGCAGCGCATCGTATCGGCCAGGTGCCATCGAGCCAGGTGCCATGAAGCCGGCTCAGCGCATCTGGTCTCCAGTGCGTCTCCTCGGGCCGGTGTACATGGCACCAGCCTTACGCATGGTGTCCCCGGTTCGCCAGCACAGCCCTGTGCGGGCTATTCCACCTCGCCGCACTGGCCTGGCTACGGGGTGCATTCAACCAGGTAAGGTTGGGCAGGCTCGGTGCTCGAGACCTCCTGTGCGCCTTCATGGTCCGGTCGATCCGGTGCCACCTCCACGTACCAGCCCTCCGGTGGCAGCCCCCCGCACCAGGCTGTCTCTCCGTCTTCTCCCTACAGGTGCTCCCGTCTGTCCAGAGCTGCCAGAGCCTTCCTCCTGCCCAGAGCTGCCAGAGTCTCCCGTCTGTCCTGAGCCACCAGAGTCTACTTCTAA
Organism: Oncorhynchus kisutch; assembly: GCF_002021735.2. NCBI lineage: Eukaryota > Metazoa > Chordata > Actinopteri > Salmoniformes > Salmonidae > Oncorhynchus > Oncorhynchus kisutch. Next base: position 40,469,128 of record NC_034187.2, read on the forward strand.
TGTATCAGCACCCAAAGGGCTCTAATTTTCAAGATCTCCCCTTAGACTTCGCTGTGACATAGTTTCCCCATGAGTGACAGAACACTGAGCCAATCACAGCGCAACGCTCCATATTTTTTGCTGGCTTGCCCCACCACAGAAAGCACTGAGCTGAAACACCTGCATTTTGGAGCTGCCTTACTCAACATAACAAAAAAGAGACCATGTTTGTATGCAGCTTTATTAACTCATTGATATATACATATTTTTTAAACATATTTTTTACATTATTAATGCCAAAATAACAGGCAAGCTCCCCCCCCAAATAATGCCCCACCTGCCATGTATGATGGGTCGCCACTGCTTGTTACAGAGAATAGCTGGGGGTTTTCTGTAACACACACGCACGCGCACACACACACACACACACACACACACACACACACACACACACACACACACACACACACACACACACACACACACACACACACACACAGTCTTGTACAGCTAACCTTGTGGGGACACACAATTCAGTCCCATTCAAAATCCTACTTTCCATAACCCTAACCTGTACTCTTACCGTAACCCTAACCTTAACCCCAATCCTAACCTTGACCCCAAAACATAGCCTTAACCCTTACGACTAACCCTAGCTCCTAACCCTAAAACTAACCCTAGCTCCTAACCCTAAACCTAATTATAACCCTAACACTAATTCTAACCTTAACCCTAAACCCCCTAGAAATAGCGTTTGACCTTGTGGGGACCAACTAAATGTCCCCAGTTGGTCAAATGTTTGCTTTTTACTATTATTATTTTGTAAAGGTACTGTTGCTGCAATACTCTATAACGCTTGTGTCCTTGTTCATACACTATGTGGGATTCATGGCTAACTAATGTAAGCAGTTGCAGTAGTAGCTGACTCTACTTGTGGGGAACACTGTTGTACAGCATGGAGTACTTTGCTGATATCTGACTCCACAGACCAACATCCTCCTTTAAAACTTTAACCACATCCTGGTTAATTAAACTCAACGATAAACAAGCTGGTTTGCACCTGTAATATTTCCCCAGACTCTGAGGTGCATGTTAATCAGCCAACAGCGTCTCAACCTTTCTCCTCAAAGTCAAGTAGAGCCCTCACCCTGCATAAGCCCATCACCATCTACATGTAATCCTCCCTTGATGGAGTGCATTGCCATTTCACCAGCATCTTCACTCCAGATTGCGGTCTTATCAGTGGAGGACTCGACAGACCTGTCCCTGAGAACCAAACTGCCTACTCTTGACCTTTGATTGTCTTTGCTTTGTTTTAGTCGGAGAGCCATTAAGGCAAGCAAGCGAAGGAGAGCGAGGGCTTAGATTTGTTACCCCAGCCAGTGTAGTGGCACGGCTAATGCCTTAGCTAAACCCTCTGGCTGAGGCTTTTAAGTGCAAGGGTGGGCGCCTCTGGAAACACTTTGAGCTTTATGTGGCGTGGAGTTTCCTAGGAGGGGAGCACAGTAATCCGACCTGAAGATAATAAGACATGAAACATAAATCCTCTCTGAGAACTACAGCAATTTGGCTCATATTTGCTCACTCTATCAGGGCACGCACTGTTAGGTGTTCAGGAGGAGTCGTTATTTGTCGAAACGCATAAAATAGTCAAGATTTTCTAAGCTGCAATATGTACATTTTTGTGCGACCTGACTAAATTCACATAGAAAAGTGAGTTATAGATCTGTCATTCTCATTGAAAGCAAGTCTAAGAAGCTGTACATCTGTTCTACACTACGTATACAAAAGTATGTGGACTTCAAATGACTGGATCTGGCTATTTCAGCCACTCCCGTTGCTGACAACGAGCAATCTCCACAGACAAACATTGGCAGTATAATGACCTTACTGAAGAGCTTAGTGACTTTCAATGTGGCACTGTCATAGGATGCCACCTTTCCAACAAGTCCATTTCTACCCTGCTATAGCTGCCCCGATGCTGTTATTGTGAAGTGGAAACGTCTAGGAGCAACAATGGCTCAGCTGCGAAGTGATAGGCCACAAAAACTCAGAGAACAGGACCACCGAGTGCTGAAGCGCATAGCGTGTTAAAATCGTCTGTCCCTGGTTGCAACACTCACTACTAAGTTCCAAACTGCCACTGGAAGCAACATCAGCTGTTTGTTGGGAGCTTCATGAAATGGGTTTCCATGGCCGAGTAGCTGCACACAAGCAGCATCGGCTGTAGTGGGTAAAGCTCACCGCCATTGGACTCTGGAGCAGTGAAAACGTGTTCTCTGGAGTGATGAATCACGCTTCCATCTGGCAGTCCGACGGACGAATATGGATTTGCCGGATGCCAGGAAAATGCTACCTTCCCCAATGCATAGGGCCAGCTGTTTGGTGGAGGATGAATAATGGTCTGGGGCTGTTTTTCACGGTTCGGGCTAGGCCCCTTAGTTCCAGTGAAGGGAAATTTTTATGCTACAGCTTGCAATGACATTCTAGGCGATTCTGTGCTTCCACTTTGTGTCAACAGTTTGTTACAGTATGACTCTGCCGCCGTGCACAAAGCTAGGTCCATACAGAAATGGTTTTTTCGAGATCAGTGTGGAAGAACTTGACTGGTGTACACAGAGCCCTGACCTCAACCCCATCGAACACCTTTGGGATGAATTGGAACGCCGACTGTGGGCCAGGCCTGATTGCCCAACTTCAGTCCCTGACCTCACCAATGCTCTTGTGGCTGAATGGAAGCAAGTCCCTGCAGCAATGTTCCAACATCTAGTTCAAAGCCTTCCCAGAAGAGTGGAGGCTGTTATAGCAGCAAAGGGGAGATCAATTCTATATTAATGGCTATGATATTGGAATGAGATGTTTGACGAGCAGGTGTCCACATACTTTTGGTCATGTAGTGTATCTATGTGCGCTATTTCTATGCCTCCTGCTCTTAAGTTTTGTTTTGCTTTTTGAAAATATATTTCAGCAGTTTAGATGGTACAGTTAAGACGAACTGTTAGGATTTTAGCAACCAGGATTTCTACATATTGCACCTATTCTCCCACCCACCCGCAACCCACTCCCAAACGTAGGCCCTAGACATCCACCCGTCCCCGACCATTGCTCACGTGTGAAGTCGGTAAACAAAAAATACCTCTGAGAGAGAGAGTCACAGACATTATCATAAGCAACTGTCAAAAAAAATGTATTTGTATTGTTAAGCAGCGAAAAGAAGAGCATGATTTAATTAAAGCCTGGCAAAAGGCACAGGAGGATGACAAAAAAAAAAGAGAAAAGGGAAGTTAATAAAGTAGTGTTGGCCCAGTTGAAAATGAGGATTTACCTTTGGGCACGGCTGCGGCTGCCCAGCTGCCACTCTCATCAGCCATGGTTAGGCTGGCCGTGTGCTGGGCTCCTCAGGGCTTCAGGCAGTCCCTCTCTCTGGCAGCAAGGCTAATAAAAAATGGGAGAAATTAAAAGCAGACTCACAGGCCTGAATCCCCTTTTCCCCTCCATCCTTGGCTTACCTCTTCCTCCTCACTGCCACCTACCTTTTTCTTCTCTTACCTCCTCCATTTCTATCTGACTGCCTGCTACTGAAACATGTGTTTGCCCCTAGGGGCTTTATGCCAATTATTTCCTCTGTAACTTTTATTTTTTAAATATATTTTTATTTAATTGGCGTTCTGTTTTGTGTAAGGTTGGTGTCAAGGGTGACCGGCCTTTGGCAGTCTAGGGTGGGGAACAGAACAGCGCACAACTGCTTGATATACAAAAACTAATTCTGCTGAGGGCATGCACAGGCTTAAGCCCTCAGCCAAAAACCGGAAACACTTGGCAGAAACAAAGTATCACGATTTGGATAATTTTGAACCAATGTGTTTTTGTGTTCATATTTTTGCTTTAAAAAAAAAGTATCAAACGCTGAATGACAAAGATAGTCTCGTCACTCGATTGATTTTCTACAATTATCCCCTTTTGTATTGTATTAAATGATTCATTGAGTCCATTTCAGTTTGTAGCTGAAATGTTTTATTAGCACTTAATGGCTGGATGATGGCAATGCCAATGTGGGAGAGGAAGTGGTAGGCTCAATCACAGTTCTTCTCTCAGGTGTCTCTCAACAATGGAAATAAAGTGCACACTAGCTAATACTTTTACCTGGAGGGATGTTTTAGTCAGAATTACCAGTCAATTTTCAAGTGTTTAAATTTTAAACTCTCATAATGTACACTACATCAAAGCAGCCACATTTTGATTAAATAATAAATGAAGGCAATCAGATCAGCATGTGTAAAGGGGTTGGCTGGCCTGGAAACTCCTTGATTGGTGCTCCCCAGGCCCTCGGACTGGTTATTAAAGTCTGTCTGTCCAGCAGGCACCAGACAATCCACACACTGCACATCTCACAGCATAGTCCTAGACCTCCCAAAACCATTGCTACACATCTAGGATGGAGTAAGAGTGCCTATTCAGTACAGTAGGCTATGTGACAGATTTTGTCCTTTGAAATGCACTGAGTTTACCAAACATTAAGAACATGTGCTCTCTCCATGACATCAGGTGAATCCAGGTGAAATATATGATCCCTTGTTGATGTCACTTGTTAAATCAAGGTCATTGAAAGGGAGGAGACAGGTTAAAGAAGGATTTTAAAGGCTTGAGACAATTGAGACATTGATTGTGTTTGTGCCATTCAGAGGGTGAATGCGCAATACAAAATATTTAAATGCCCTTGAACGGGTTACGGTCGTAGGTGCCAGACGCACCGGTTTGTCTCAAGAACTGCAACACTGCTGGGTTTTTCACACTTAACATTTTCTGTGTGTATCAAAAATGGTCCACCACCCAAAGGACATCCAGCCAACTCGACCCAACTGTGGGAAGCATTGGAGCGCCATGTCTGTTTCTATGGGCACAAGCACTGTTCATGACACAAACTGTTCCCTCTTGTTGGTGGAGAGAAAATGTTGCAGGTTTAAAACTTATTCCCAGCAATTCTACACATTTTGTCATGGGGTGCAGAGAAAATGTTGCAGTTTTCGTGCAATTCTATATGATATTTGAGCTAAATCTATGGGCTGAAAAACCTAGCTAAAAAACAGCTGACATGGGAAAATTGATCTGGACATTTCTGACAAGTTATAAATAGCTCTCTAAGGTATGCAAAGACTGACACGACAAGAGGAAAACTGATGATGCACTACCCAATATCGAAATTGCAGCTTGTGCACTCCACTATTACATCTTACAAGAGTACATTGAAAGCTGTACTGACCCCCACAGTTTGGGAAACACTGATGTAGATCTATGCGTCATTGTTTACATGTGAATTAATATTCCAACAATTCTCGGCAAGTACAAAAGTCCAACTCAGCCATAATTTACTGTGTGTATACATCAAACACATGGTTTCCAGTTGCTCCGTTCTGGACATCCTTATGAGCCATTCTACCTTCAGCAGACTCCTGTGGTGTGTATAGCTTTTGGTTTAATACAAAACGTGATTTTTTTCCCCCCTTCCCTACCTTTTCACTCAGTCAGTCTTTTTTCTTTCCTATCACCCCCCTCTCTGCGGATGCCACTGATTATGACTAATTACGTTGATGAATGGCAGTGCTGAGGGTGCTCAATCAGGATTCCATAATCTCTTTATTTCTCTCCTCTTTACTGTGGCTGAGCCACAGCAGTGATGAGCTCACGGAGTCACTCCACTCATCCCTACAGTATGTCCAATATAGACCCACGGATAGAGCCACTCTCTCACTCAGCATGAGCAGGCTTTGCCTCGGCCTATGGGGACAGGAGGGATGGGTGGAAATATCAGACAACCCTTTTTTCCCCACCTTTTCTCTAATCCTTACCCTGAAGCAAAGGCCATTGAATTATATGGGCACTTCTAGGTCTCTTAACAGAGGCAAATAACCCAAATAAATTCAGTCTAGCAGACATGTGGCTTGTGGAGTGAGGGCCTGTATGACGTCAGGATGAGCATGTACTTTAACATTCAACCAAGGATTAAGCCCCCCCCCCCCCCCCCCCCCCCGCTCACTTAATTGGTTTAGATGAATATCGGGAATAAAGCTTGGTTTAAGCCATGCAATTAGTAGAGCGGTGTTATTGAATTTATGAGTGTGCCAGGAATACTGAATGCTAAGTTACAAACAACTCATAAATCATATCCATTTTCTAAGATTGAATATGTAGAATATTTTATGTGTATATCATTTTTTTTAAATGACATACAGTTGAAGTCGGAAGTTTACATACACTTAGGTTGGAGTCATTAATAAAACTCGTTTTTCAAACTATAGTTTTGGCAAGTCGGTCAGGACATCTACTCATTTTTCCAACAATTGTTTACAGACAGATTATTCCACTTATGGATCACAATTCCAGTGGGTCAGAAGTTTACATAAACTAAGTTGACTGTGCCTTTAAACAGCTTGAAAAATTCAAGAAAATTATGTCATGGCTTTAGAAGCTTCTGGTGGGCTAATTGACATCATTTGAGTTAATTTGATGTTTATTTTATTTTATTGATTTATTTCACCTTTATTTAACCAGGTAGGCTAGTTGAGAACAAGTTCTCATTTACAACTGCGACCTGGCCAAGATAAAGCATAGCAGTGTGAACAGACAGCAACACAGAGTTACACATGGAGTAAACAATAAACAAGTCAATAACACAGTAGAAATGTTTTTACATTTAAAAAAAGAAAAAGAGTCTATATACATTGTGTGCTAAATGCATGAGGAGGTAGGCAAATAATTACAATTTAGCAGATTAACAGTGAGTGATAAATGATCAGATGGTCATGTGCAGGTAGAGATACTGGTGTGCAAAAGAGCAGAAAAGTAAATAAATAAAATGAGTATGGGGATGAGGTAGGTAAATTGGGTGGGCTATTTACCGATGGACTATGTACAGCTGCAGCGATCGGTTAGCTGCTCAGATAGCAGATGTTTAAAGTTGGTGAGGGAGATAAAAGTCTCCAACTTCAACGATTTTTGCAATTCGTTCCAGTCACAGGCAGCAGAGAACTGGAAGGAACGGCGGCCAAATGAGGTGTTGGCTTTAGGGATGATCAGTGAGATACACCTGCTGGAGCACGTGCTACGGGTGGGTGTTGCCATCGTGACCAGTGAACTGAGATAAGGCGGAGCTTTACCTAGCATGGACTTGTAGATGACCTGGAGCCAGTGGGTTTGGTGACGAATATGTAGCGAGGGCCAGCCGACTAGAGCATACAGGTCGCAGTGGTGGGTGGTATGAGGTGCTTTAGTAACAAAGCGGAATGGCGCTGTGATAAACTGCATCCAGTTTGTTGAGTAGAGTATTGTAAGCCATTTTGTAGATGACATTGCCGAAGTCGAGGATCGGTAGGATAGTCAGTTTTACTAGGGTAAGTTTGGCGGCGTGAGTGAAGGAGGTTTTGTTGCGAAATAGAAAGCCGATTCTAGATTTGATTTTGGATTGGAGATGTTTGATATGAGTCTGGAAGGAGAGTTTACAGTCTAGCCAGACACCTAGGTACTTATAGATGTCCACATATTCTAGGTCGGAACCATCCAGGGTGGTGATGCTAGTCGGGCGTGCGGGTGCAGGCAGCGAACGGTTGAAAAGCATGCATTTGGTTTTACTAGCGTTAAAGAGCAGTTGGAGGCCACAGAAGGAGTGTTGTATGGCATTGAAGCTCGTTTGGCGGCGGATAGTTTCAGAAATAGAGGGTCCAGATTGTCAAGCCCCAGCTGATTTGTACAGGTCCAGGTTTTGCAGCTCTTTCAGAACATCTGCTATCTGGATTTGGGTAAAGGAGAAGCTGGGGAGGCTTGGGGGGGGGGGGGGGGGGGGGGGGGGGGGGGGGCGATCAATTCACAGTGATGAGGTGTGGTCGTTTGACCGCAGACCCGTAGCGGATACAGGAAATGAGGCAGTGATCGCTGAGATCCTGATTGAAGACAGCGGAGGTGTATTTGGAGGGCCAGTTGGTCAGGATAACGTCTATGAGGGTGCCCTTGTTTACAGATTTAGGGTTGTACCTGGTGGGTTCATTGATGATTTGTGTGAGATTGAGGGCATCTAGCTTAGATTGTTGGACTGCCGGGGTGTTAAGCATATCCCAGTTTAGGTCACCTAACAGAACAAACTCTGAAGCTAGATGGGGGGCGATCAATTCACAAATGGTGTCCAGGGCACAGCTGGGAGCTGAGGGGGGTCGGTAGCAGGCGGCAACATTGAGAGACTTATTTCTGGAGAGATTAATTTTTAAAATTAGAAGTTCGAGTTGTTTGGGTATGGACCTGGAAAGTATGACATTACTTTGCAGGCTATCTCTGCAGTAGACTGCAACTCCTCCCCCTTTGGCAGTTCTATCTTGACGGAAAATGTTATAGTTGGGTATGGAAATCTCTGAAGTTTTGGTGGCCTTCCTAAGCCAGGATTCAGACACAGCAAGGACATCAGGGTTGGCAGAGTGTGCTAAAGCAGTGAGTAAAACAAACTTAGGGAGGAGGCTTCTGATGTTGACATGCATGAAACCAAGGCTTTTTTGATCACAGAAGTCAACAAATGAGGATGCCTGGGGACATGCAGGGTCTGGGTTTACCTCCACATCTCCCGCGGAACAGAGGAGGAGTAGAATGAGGGTGCAGCTAAAGGCTATCAAAACTGGTCGCCTAGAGCATTGGGGACAAAGAATAAAAGGAGCAGATTTCTGGGCGTGGTAGAATATATTCAGGGTATAATGCACAGACAGTGGTGTGGTGGGGTGCGGGTACAGCGGAGGTAAGCCCAGGCACTGGGTGATGATAAGAGAGGTTGTATCTCTGGACATGCTGGTTGTAATGGGTGAGGTCATCGCATGTGTGGGAGGTGGGACAAAGGAGGTATCAGAGGTATGAAGAGTGGAACTAGGGGGTCCATTGTAAACTAAAACAATGATAACTAACCTGAACAACAGTATGCAAGGCATATTGACATTTGAGAGAGACATACAGCGAGGCATAAAGTAATCACAGGTGTTGATTGGGAGAGCTAGCTAAAACAACAGGTGAGACAACAACAGCAGGTAAAATGGCGATGACTAGGCAGAGAGGGTCGGATTAACTACACACAGAGCCTGAGTTCGCGGCTGGGGTCGACAGATAAAAAAGAAATAAACAGAATGGAGTACCGTGATTAATGGACAGTCCAGTAGGCATCAGCTATGTAGCCAAGTGATCATAGTGTCCAGAGGGCTGCAGTAGATGGAACAGGGGAGCCCCACTACGCTAGCGACACGGCGTTTTAAGTTAGTAGCGTGTGCTCTGACGGAGGCCGGATGAAGGCACAGTGGATGGAGTATTCGTCGGCAGACCAGTCGTGGTGGTGCGGCGGGGCGCTGTGTCGACAAAGAATCCAAGCCAGATGGCGAAAGATGTATTGTGGAATTTAGTTTGCTAGCCGGGAGATGTGCCTGGCTCACGGCTAACTGGTGCTAGCTTCGTGGCAGTGGCGTTAGACACTGTATCCAATCGGTAGCAGCGGTGATCCGGTGCCAAGGTCCAGAGGTTACAGCAAGGATCCGGTGGAGTTTTGGGCTCCAGCCGTGTATGAGTGGGGTTCGGGTGAACAGCTGAGTAGGACGCGAGGTGGGCCTCAGGGAATAGCTTCAGGATAACGTCTATGAGGGTGCCCTTGTTTACAGATGCTGCCACCACCATGTTTGACAGTGGGGATGTTGTGTTCAGGGTGATGAGCTGTGTTGCTTTTACGCCAAAAATAACGTTTTGCATTGTTGCCAAAAAGTTCAATTCTGGTTTCATCTGACCAGAGCACCTTCTTCCACATGTTTGGTGTGTCTCCCAGGTGGCTTGTGGCAAACATTAAACGACACTTTTTATGGATATCTTTAAGAAATGGCTTTTTTCTTGCCACTCTTCCATAAAGGCCAGATTTGTGCAATATCCGACTGATTGTTGTCCTATGGACAGAGTCTCCTACCTCAGCTGTAGATCTCTGCAGTTCATCCAGAGTGATCATGGGCCTCTTGGCTGCATCTCTGATCAGTCTTCTCCTTGTATGAGCTGAAAGTTTAGAGGGACGGCCAGGTCTTGGTAGATTTGCAGTGGTCTGATACTCCTTCCATTTCAATATTATCGCTTGCACAGTGCTCCTTGGGATGTTTAAAGCTTGGGAAATCTTTTTGTATCCAAATCCGGCTTTAAACTTCTTCAGAACAGTATCTCGGACCTGCCTGGTGTGTTCCTTGTTCTTCATGATGCTCTCTGCGCTTTTAACGGACCTCTGACCTCTGACTATCACAGTGCAGGTGCATTTATACGGAGACTTGATTACACACAGGTGGATTGTATTTATCATCATTAGTCATTTAGGTCAACATTGGATCATTCAGAGATCCTCACTGAACTTCTGGAGAGAGTTTGCTGCACTGAAAGTAAAGGGGCTGAATAATTTTGCACGCCCAATTTTTCAGTTTTTGATTTGTTAAAAAAGTTTGAAATATCCAATAAATGTCGTTCCACTTCATGATTGTGTCCCACTTGTTGTTGATTCTTCACAAAAAAATACAGTTTTATATCTTTATATTTGAAGCCTGAAATGTGGCAAAAGGTCGCAAAGTTCAAGGGGGCCGAATACTTTCGCAAGGCACTGTAAGTCAAAACTGTAAATTGGTCGCTCATGAACATTCAATGTCATCTTGGTAAGCAACTCCAGTGTAGATTTGACCTTGTGTTTTAGGTTATTTTCCCGCTGAAAGGTGCATTTGTCTCCCAGTGTCTGTTGGAAAGAGAACTGAACCAGTTTTTCTTCTAGTATTTTGCCTGTGTTTAGCTGTATTCCTTTTATTTTTATCAACAAAAAAAACTCCCTAGTCCTACCCGATGACAAGCATACTCTTAACATGATGTGTGTGCTTGATTTGCCCCAAACATAACTCTTTGTATTCAGGACAAAAAAGTTAATTTCTTTGGCAAATTATTTGGGGTATTACTGAAGTACCTTGTTGCAATCAAGGTGCTTCTTTTGGAATATTTTTAGTTCTGTATAGGCTTTCTTCTTTTCACTCTTTCATTAAGATTAGTATTGTAGAGCAACTACCCTCACCCCCAGGTGGTGAGGGTAGGCAACAACATTTCCACCCCGCTGATCCTCAACACTGGGGCCCCACAAGGGTGCGTTCTGAGCCCTCTCCTGTACTCCCTGTTCACCCACGACTGCGTGGCCACGCACGCCTCCAACTCAATCATCAAGTTTGCGGACGACACAACAGTGGTAGGCTTGATTACCAACAACGACGAGACGGCCTACAGGGAGGAGGTGAGGGCCCTCGGAGTGTGGTGTCAGGAAAATAACCTCACACTCAACGTCAACAAAACTAAGGAGATGATTGTGGACTTCAGGAAACAGCAGAGGGAACACCCCCCTATCCACATTGATGGAACAGTAGTGGAGAGGGTAGTAAGTTTTAAGTTCCTCGGCGTACACATCACAGACAAACTGAATTGGTCCACCCACACAGACAGCATCGTGAAGAAGGCGCAGCAGCGCCTCTTCAACCTCAGGAGGCTGAAGAAATTCGGCTTGTCACCAAAAGCACTCACAAACTTCTACAGATGCACAATCGAGAGCATCCTGTCGGCTGTATCACCGCCTGGTAAGGCTCTCCAGAGGGCAGTGAGGTCTGCACAACGCATCACCGGGGGCAAACTACCTGCCCTCCAGGACACCTACACCACCCGATGTCACAGGAAGGCCATAAAGATCATCAAGGACAACAACCACCCGAGCCACTGCCTATTCACCCCGCTATCATCCAGAAGGCGAGGTCAGTACAGGTGCATCAAAGCTGGGACCGAGAGACTGAAAAACAGCTTCTATCTCAAGGCCATCAGACTGTTAAACAGCCACCACTAACATTGAGTGGCTGCTGCCAACATACTGACTCAACTCCAGCCACTTTAATAATGGGAATTGATGGGAAATGATGTAAAATATATCACTCGCCACTTTAAACAATCAAATCAAATCAAATTTATTTATATAGCCCTTCGTACATCAGCTGATATCTCAAAGTGCTGTACAGAAACCCAGCCTAAAACCCCAAACAGCAAGCAATGCAGGTGTAGAAGCACGGTGGCTAGGAAAAACTCCCTAGAAAGGCCAATACCTAGGAAGAAACCTAGAGAGGAACCAGGCTATGTGGGGTGGCCAGTCCTCTTCTGGCTGTGCCGGGTGGAGATTATAACAGAACATGGTCAAGATGTTCAATGTTCATAAATGACCAGCATGGTCGAATAATAATAAGGCAGAACAGTTGAAACTAGAGCAGCAGCACAGTCAGGTGGAAGTTGAAACTGGAGCAGCAGCATGGCCAGGTAGACTGGGGACAGCAAGGAGTCATCATGTCAGGTAGTCCTGGGGCATGGTCCTAGGGCTCAGGTCAGTTGAAACTGGAACAGCAGCATGGCCAGGTGGACTGGGGACAGCAAGGAGTCATCATGTCAGGTAGTCCTGGGGCATGGTCCTAGGGCTCAGGTCCTCCGAGAGAGAGAAAGAAAGAGAGAAGGAGAGAATTAGAGAACGCACACTTAGATTCACACAGGACACCGAATAGGACAGGAGAAGTACTCCAGATATAACAAACTGACCCCAGCCCCCCGACACATAAACTACTGCAGCATAAATACTGGAGGCTGAGACAGGAAGGGTCAGGAGACAATGCTACCAGGAGACAATGCTACAATGCTAACAATGCTACCTAATATAATGTTTACATACCCTACATTATTCATCTCATATGTATATGTATATACTGTACTCTATATCATCTACTGCATCTTTATGTATTACATGTATCACTAGCCACTTTAACTATGCCACTTTGTTTACATACTCATCTCATATGTATATACTGCACTCAATACCATCTACTGTATCTTGCCTATGCCGCTCTGTACCATCACTCACTCATATATCTTTATGTACATATTCTTTATCCCCTTACACTTGTGTCTATAAGGTAGTAGTTTTGGAATTGTTAGCTAGATTACTTGTTGGTTATTACTGCATTGTCGGAACTAGAAGCACAAGCATTTCGCTACACTCGCATTAACATCTGCTAACCATGTGTATGTGACAAATCAAAGTTGATTTGATTTGTTGAGGAATCCTCCGTTTTCTCAGATCACAACCATTCAACTCTTAACTCTTTTAACATTTTAAGCACATTTTTACTCCTGAACTTATTTAGGCTTGCCATAACAAAAGAGTTGAATACTTATTGACTCAATATATTTCAGCTTTTCATTTTTTATTAATTGCGAATTTTTCTACAAAACAATATTACACTTTGACATTATGGGGTATTGTGTGTAGATCAGTGACAAACAAAATCTCATTTTAATACAATTTCAATTTAGCCTGTAACACAACCAAATGTGGAAAAAGTAAAGGGGTGTGAATACTTTCTGAAGGCACTGTATAAAGTATGGTTTCCTTTACTCTGTTCAATCTACCCTTTGGAATGACTTCAGCAGCAGCAGTGAATCTATTTAGTTATTAAGACATCTCTCAATAATCATTCTCATGAATGCACACTGGTAGCAGTCAGTGACAAATATCTAAAGCTAAGCTGGGCTTGATTAAAACCCTGGATGGGGAACCAAATGGATAGCTGTAGAAAAATTAACTCTCCAGTAGGAGGTGCTGCCCAGCCTATGTTTTTATTTCTGATAGTTCATATAATGATGAAGATCTGATGTTGTTGCAAAGATACAAATTCAACATATGTTATACAAGGTTTGTCTATATTGAAAATTGGTTGCCACCTTCAAAACAACAGTATACGCTGATGACTTTTCCCACGTAGATTCCACGTCACAGTACGTTGACAAATTGTGTTGAAACAACGTTGATTCAACCAGTTTGTGCCCAGTGGGGAGACAGTGGGAGAGAAAATTGCCCCGAAATTCAATATGCTCTCCAATTATCATGTGTAATAGGCTGTAAAATCCTAATATCTATTCAGCCATTTGGAAAGGCACAAGAAATGGCCTGGCCACTTAGCCTAGTTTCTCTGCCCCCTTCCTGCAGATGACAGACTACCCTATCTGGTGAACAGAAATAAATAATATGAGTAATATTTCATTCAAAGGCCCTCCATGTATCCTCATTTTTTCTTATTAACTGACTTTCGCCCTCGTTCTTCATCTTTCCTATTTATCCACACCCCAACGGTGATTACCTCCAGTGAACTTCTTACCGGACCCCCGACACACTCCTTCTCTCCAGACCATGGGAGGTCAAAATATTTGAACCATGACGTTCCTTATGTTTGCATTGCAAGATTTGGAATTTCCTCACATTGTCTCCATCATCATGTCCTTGTCGTTATCTTCCTCGTCGTCTTCGTCATCATTATCGTCATCGGCAGCAGCGTCAGCATTACCTGGGGTCATAGAATGCATGGAGTGTATTTTGAGGTGACACTCACCCCCATGACCTTGGAGAGACCTGTTGTATAATGCATTGATTGATACATTGTGAATGGATAGATGCATACAGTATCGTGGATTGATCCAAACGTTAAACTCTTTCTAATTTACAGCCCTATTTATTGTACCATAAGTAAGCCTTGTGAACAGATGAGGAAATGGTCATCTCATTTTCATAATTCATCTTTGGCCCTCTGATTGGGTTGCCACTGGATGCCCCCAGCACCCGAGAAACATTAAAGCCAACAGCATTAGCAGCTATGAGAGGAAATCCACTGTCTGCCAATCACATCCAAGCTTGTCCCTACAGGGCCAGAACCAGAGTTGTACTGAGGGGGAGGTTATCACGCCTGTGGCGAGACCTAATTTTCCTCTCACATACCATGGCTGTCTCCTCCGCTGCCAGGACTGCTGTAGAAAATAGATAAGAGGAGGAGTATGAATCAAAGGTGCTGTCTATAAAAGACATGCCAACACACTGCACTACACTTGGCTTTATTGTTCTCTCTCCCTCCCTTTTTTCCTTTCTCGTCCTTTTTATTTGGAGTAGAACAGAAAAGTTTATTTTCCAGTTCTCTCTTCCTGCTGTGTGTTTTGTCCATGAGAGAAGCAGGGGGGGATAGAGCGCGCGCGTGCGAGAGAGAGAATAAATAAAAGGATTGATGGAGAGAGAAAGGAAGAGCCAGACAAAAGAGAGAGATAGAACAGAAAGAGGGGGAGTGAGAAAGAGAGGGAAGGAGACAGATACAGCGAGGAGAGAAAGGAGGTAGTGTTGTAGAGTAGAGTAGGGGGACCAAGCTGTTTGAGAGGGAAGGAGACAGATACAGAGAGGAGAGAAAGGAGGTAGTGTTGTAGAGTAGAGTAGGGGGACCAAGCTGTTTGAGAGGGAAGGAGACAGATACAGAGAGGAGAGAAAGGAGGTAGTGTTGTAGAGTAGAGTAGGGGGACCAAGCTGTTTGAGAGGGAAGGAGACAGATACAGCGAGGAGAGAAAGGAGGTAGTGTTGTAGAGTAGAGTAGGGGGACCAAGCTGTTTGAGAGGGAAGGAGACAGATACAGAGAGGAGAGAAAGGAGGTAGTGTTGTAGAGTAGAGTAGGGGGACCAAGCTGTTTGAGAGGGAAGGAGACAGATACAGAGAGGAGAGAAAGGAGGTAGTGTTGTAGAGTAGAGTAGGGGGACCAAGCTGTTTGAGAGGGAAGGAGACAGATACAGCGAGGAGAGAAAGGAGGTAGTGTTGTAGAGTAGAGTAGGGGGACCAAGCTGTTTGAGAGGGAAGGAGACAGATACAGAGAGGAGAGAAAGGAGGTAGTGTTGTAGAGTAGAGTAGGGGGACCAAGCTGTTTGAGAGGGAAGGAGACAGATACAGAGAGGAGAGAAAGGAGGTAGTGTTGTAGAGTAGAGTAGGGGGACCAAGCTGTTTGAGAGGGAAGGAGACAGATACAGAGAGGAGAGAAAGGAGGTAGTGTTGTAGAGTAGAGTAGGGGGACAAAGCTGTTTGAGAGGGAAGGAGACAGATACAGAGAGGAGAGAAAGGAGGTAGTGTTGTAGAGTAGAGTAGGGGGACCAAGCTGTTTGAGAGGGAAGGAGACAGATACAGAGAGGAGAGAAAGGTAGTGTTGTAGAGTAGAGTAGGGGGACCAAGCTGTTTGAGAGGGAAGGAGACAGATACAGAGAGGAGAGAAAGGAGGTAGTGTTGTAGAGTAGAGTAGGGGGACCAAGCTGTTTGAGAGGGAAGGAGACAGATACAGAGAGGAGAGAAAGGAGGTAGTGTTGTAGAGTAGAGTAGGGGGACCAAGCTGTTTGAGAGGGAAGGAGACAGATACAGAGAGGAGAGAAAGGAGGTAGTGTTGTAGAGTAGAGTAGGGGGACCAAGCTGTTTGAGAGGGAAGGAGACAGATACAGAGAGGAGAGAAAGGAGGTAGTGTTGTAGAGTAGAGTAGGGGGACCAAGCTGTTTGAGAGGGAAGGAGACAGATACAGAGAGGAGAGAAAGGAGGTAGTGTTGTAGAGTAGAGTAGGGGGACCAAGCTGTTTGAGAGGGAAGGAGACAGATACAGTTAGGAGAGAAAGGAGGTAGTGTTGTAGAGTAGAGTAGGGGGACCAAGCTGTTTGAGAGGGAAGGAGACAGATACAGAGAGGAGAGAAAGGAGGTAGTGTTGTAGAGTAGAGTAGGGGGACCAAGCTGTTTGCGCCTGCATCTTTTTCAATAAACTTGTCAGAAGCAGACTCATCTTCATCGCCCCGGCCGCTCACTGAGTCGACTGACAATACCTGTCAAGTATCCCCCACCTCGCGCCGGCAACAACAACAACAACAACAACAACAACTCTGCCTTCTCTCTCCACGCTTTAAAAAAGAGGACAGCTTCCCTTCCCCTCCCCAATGCTGGGAGAACATAAGCAATGCAAAGTTTACTGTTGTCATCACCTCTGTTTTCGACTCAAGTTTTCTTCACTCAAATCTTTTTGCAGTTTGACTGAGCAGACACTGAGCAGATACATTGTGTGGTGTCCCAGTGGCACAGATATTTAAGCTTTGTTTTGTTGGCAGAAAAAATGTATTTGAAAAGTAGAGGTCAGAGGTTGTTTGACAATTAAAGCCATTTTGTATTTTGATATAAAAAAAACAGATATACTGTAGCATTATTGACGTTTCTGACTACATATCTTTTCTCTACAACCCACTTGGAGGCTTGTGTGGTATAGTATTCATTCTGTGCTCATGTAATCATAACGACAGTATTTGTGATGATACATACGTAGAGGAGTACAGCACCAGCTCATATCACTCTTTCTCGTGGCTCCTCAAGAAGGTTATTATCATGCTATGATTGATATAGTGCAATGTCCTCACAAACAGCACTCACAGTGTTGTTTACTGTAGGATTTAAGACTTGGGCCTGTCTTCCCCAATATCTAAACAGCCCGTCTCTTATTAGTCCTGAATGTCAAAAACATATTTCCCCCGGAATGAAGGAGGGAGAATTTGTACATTTGGTGTTCTCGAAAAAGACCCCACCATCTTGCACAGTGTCACATTTGAAAAGAGCAAGTAAGCGACCCACAAGATTTCCCCATTCTGTGCTGGGCTGATAAGCGATGACATATTTCCTCCTTGTGGGTCATAGTCTTGGAGCAGTTTTATTGCCTTTTGTAATTACATCTGGTTCAGTGTTCTTCTTCCCTTTCTCGAAATGGGAAGTGAATTCGTGGTTGTTTACACGCAAGCCTATGTCCCTTAAGTGAAACTTACTCCACTACCAGCATTATCTATTCTTCGAGGAAAAACCTTTCTCGATGGTTTGAGAAAAATCTTTCTGAGATTAAGACAATCATGTCTGCAGAACTTTCACTCCATTGACCCTAGTGAGGTAACATTTATTTACACTGAGTGTACAAAACATTAGGAACACCTGCCCTTTCCATGCCACAGACTGACCAGGTGAATCCAGGTGAAAGCTGTGATCCCTTATTGATGTCACTTGGTAAATCCACTTCAATCCGTGTAGATGAACGGCGCCAGGTTAAAGAAGGATTTTTAAGCCTTGAGACAATTGAGACATGGATTGTGTACGTGTGCCTTGAATGGGAAAGATCAAATATTTAAGTACCTTAAACAGGGTATGGTAGTAGGCGCGTGTCAAGAACGTCAACGCTGCTGTTTTTTTTCACACTCAACAGTTTCCTGTGTGTATCAAGAATGGTCCGTGTGACGGAGAAGTCCGTCACTGGCCGCGGGCTGCGTTTGGTACACTAACACACACACAGTCAGCCTCCCTGCTCTGTTATCAGCTCCGTTAACAATGTGGGTCGACACACGAGTTAACTTCCCTATCTTAGTACATACATTTCTCACTTTATTCTTACCTCCCGTCAGTAGCAGTTTATGGTCGAAAGAATATACAGACAAGCGGTCATGTTTAATTTAAGCAACGTGTATTGCAGTTATGACTGATAAGGAGGGATGGGATTTTGTAAATGTGTTGTATTGGTATATTGTGTCGCGAGAAACGTGTCGCAATGTATATAGTTCGTTATGTTTAGCTGAGGGGTAAAATGTAGGCTTTGACGAAGGTAATTGCTTAATTAATGAATTAGTGCTGGGTATGTTCTGATGGGAGGTGCTTCCCTTAAAAAAGGAGCCTCTCTTTCAGTTCAAGGGGGGCACCATTTTTGATTGAGCTGTTGATGGGGCAGCATTGTTTTAAAGCTGTCCCCATAGTGTATACTTTGGAAGGCAGTACTGTTGTTTTTGTTCTGGATTCACTATGTAAATAAACACCCTTGCGCAGAAGTACTTTTGCGGCTCCGCCATCTTTAAAAAAAATTGATCGAGGTTAGGTTTTTCAGTTTAGCCTTCTGGCATACTCTACGTGACAGTCCACCACCCAAAGGACATCCAGCCAACTTGACACAACTGTTGGAAGAATTGGAGTCAACCGTGGGGGTCAGCTTCAATGTTCCCTCTAAGCTGTCCGAGTGTGCGGGCATGCAGCTCCAGCGGGACAGCCTTGCAGTGGAAATATCAGAGCGGGATTGAACTTCGCTCAGTTTTCCCGTTAGTTATCATGATCAATGTTTCCCTTTACTGTGGGAAATGTGATTGAGTCAACGCAACATTAGCCACTTTCAATGCAACATCCCGAAACAAAACCAACTATGCAAGAGATTTTGTTGTAGGCAAAATGCATTGGAGTAGGATTCTGTTGCATTGACAAGCACGACTCAGGCCCGTACTCTGCACAGACCGGAGCATATATGTAAATGGATCATATGGATCTGTGCCATTCACTTTGAATTGGATTGTTTCTACAGCATGAGCGGTCGTGAGTAGATGCACTTGTTTTGAGATCAAAGCGAGAGCTACATGTACCGACTTGTGCACATTTGTACATTTGTTAATATCCTTTGCTAGTTAGTGAGTTATTAGCCCAGTTATAGATCATTTGTAGTCAGCAATGGGGGAGGGATTGCTTCCTACAAGAGCAGAAAACGTGTGCGTTTCTAGACATCTTTGGAAAGCAAGTCATTTTAAAAGCTTTTTTTTGTCTTAAAGGGGCAGTGTTGTATTTGGAGACGGGCTTGAATGAGCTAAGTAGCCAATAGGCAGCATAATGTGTCTTGATTCTCTGGTGTAATGGTATGGGAATAATGAAGCATTTTATTTTGTAAAGTGGTTTCTTGCATCAAACAACACAACATTTTCAGTCACCTCGTTGTCTGAAGGACAAGTGAATAAACAGGTTCATGTCAAGCCCTGAATGTTTTTTTCAATAGTCTCAGGGAATTTAGAGCTACATTGAACACCACACATTGGCTGATACTGTAGGCTGAATGATAGAACAGCTATGTCCATGTTAAAACGTTATGTGATACATTTTCTCCATTGTTTTGTGTGTATTCTCCTCAATTTTCAATCTTGTCTCATCGCTGCAACTCCCCAGTGGGCTCCATTGTTTTGTGTGTATTCTCCTCAATTTTCAATCTTGTCTCATCGCTGCAACTCCCCAGTGGGCTCCATTGTTTTGTGTGTATTCTCCTCAATTTTCAATCTTGTCTCATCGCTGCAACTCCCCAGTGGGCTCCATTGTTTTGTGTGTATTCTCCTCAATTTTCAATCTTGTCTCATCGCTGCAACTCCCCAGTGGGCTCCATTGTTTTGTGTGTATTCTCCTCAATTTTCAATCTTGTCTCATCGCTGCAACTCCCCAGTGGGCTCCATTGTTTTTGATGATAGGCCACTCTGGTAGGCCTACATTATGATGAAATAGTCACAGTAGCCTACTTGACCACTATTAAAACTAACTTGCGGATACAGCCCCAGTGTTTGCAGTAAACGTGCGCCGAAAGTTGCACCGAATTTTCACAATGTTCAAGTTTGTGACCTGAAATATGCTCAGTGAGGGAAAAAGTGAGAGGGAACATTGGCCAGCGTCCCTGTGGAACGTTTCGTACACTCAGTGTATTTTCCACTTCTATGCTCTTGACATTAGCGGGCTCAGACAAATCCAGTCAGACCTTTTGTAAACGTAACATGACATTGGTCTGTATTTTCCTTTCACCTTGGAGAAGTATATCACCTTTTCAAGTGCTTCGAGCAACCACTTTGATGTTCACTGATTATAAAACTGAGTGATGGCTGACGAGATTCATGCGGAATGGCGTCCTCAGATCTAATCAAGTACGGAACAATCGAAACAGCCCAATAAAATAATCCAAATAGTTCCCTGTTCAATTATCAAATAATAATGCCTACTGAATCATTTATCTTTCAGCAACCTCCTCAGATCTCTTGGCGTTGAAGCATGCTGTGCTGGATCTTCACTGACATTTCAAATGCCGGGTTTCATCCATAACGTTCGTGTACTGTACAAACCTGTTGTCCTACATTTGTCAATGCTGCATCAAACATTTGTCAACAATCCACTCCTTTCCCTTTTATTTCGGGTCCCTTCTCACAAAGGTGTCGGTGAGGGAATAAAAAGTGAAAGTAATGACGGGCGATGGGCAATCTGATCACCGCTGCTGTAGGGGAAACTAAGCCATCGGCCATCGCTCCACCTCTCAGGTAGAGATGAAACGCTCTCTCTTCTCCCCTCCTGCTGTGCCTCCTGCTAGGCTTGGCCACTGGGCTGATGAAGAGTGCCCACCCAGCTAGCACATAATGTTCTGAGTACCATATGTTTCTTAGAGCATGGTGAGAGTGTGGTTGTCCTATGGTTATTTTGCATACAACCTTTTCACAACATTCTGCTTTGGAACATTCTCAGCACATTTAAGGAACTTAACAAAAAAACGTTATTTTCTATATTATTTCATTACTTTAAATAGCCATCACTAGCACCTTAAAGGCTGCTGCCCTATATAGTTGAAGTCAGAAGTTTACATACACATAGCTTGTCATTAAAACTCATTTTTCAACCACTTCAAAAATGTCTTGTTAACAAACTATAGTTTTGGCAAGTCGGTTAGGACATCTACTTTGTGCATTTTTCCAACAATTGTTTAAAAACGAATTATTTCACTTATAATTTACTGTATCACAATTCCAGTGGGTCAAGTTTACATACACTAAGTTGACTGTGCCTTTAAACAGCTTGGAAAATTCCAGAAAATGACATCGTGGCTTTAGAAGCTTCTGATGTATGTATTTCATGGGAAAATCAAAGGAAATCAGCCAAGACCTAAAAAAAAACAACGTGTAGACTTCCACAACAAGTCTGGTTCATCCTTGGGAGCAATTTCCAAACACCTGAAGGTACCATGTTCATCCACGTTCATCTGTACACACAATAGTATGCAAGTATAAACACCATGGGACCACGCCGCCGTCATCAGGAAGGAGACGTGTTCTGTCTCCTAGAGATGAACGTACTTTGGTGTGACAAGTGCAAATCAATCCCAGAACAACAGCAAAGGACCTTGTGAAGATGCTGGATGAAACGGGTACAAAAGTATCTATATCCACAGTAAAACGAGTCCTATATCGACATAACCTGAAAGGCCGCTCAGCAAGGAAGAAGCTACTGCTCCGAAACAGGCCAGACTATGTTTTGCTACTGCACATGGGGACAAAGATTGTACTTTTTGGAGAAATGTCCTCTGGTCTGATGAAACAAAAATAGAACTGTTTGGCCATAATGACCATCGTTATGTTTGGAGGGAAAAGGGGGACGCTCGCAAGCCGAAGAACATCATCCCAACCGTGAAGCACGGGGGTGGCAGCATCATGTTGTGGGGGTGCTTTGTTGCTGCAGGAGTCTGGTGCACTTCACAAAATAGATGGCATCATGAGGTAGGAAAATTATGTAGATATATTGAAGCAACATCTCAAGACATCAGTCAGGAAGTTAAAGCTTTGTTGCAAATGGGTCTTCCAAATGGACAATGACCCCAAGCATACTACCAAATTTCTTAAGGACAGCAAAGGCATGGTATTGGAGTGGCCATCACAAAGCTCTGACCTCAACCCTATAGAATAAACCATTGCCATCTCCTACTTCAAGGTCTCAGAGCGAGTGACGTCACCGATTTAAACGCTATTAGTGCGCACCCCGCTAACTTGAGAGCCATTTCACATCGGTTACACTCACCCCCCTTTTGACCTCCTCCTTTTCCGCAGCAACCAGTGATCCGGGTCACGGCACCAATGTAACAGTATAGCTTCCATCCCTCTCCTCAACCCTACCTGGGCTCGAACCAGGAACACATCGACAACAGCTACCCTTGAAGCATCGTTACCCATCGCTCCACAAAATCCGCGGCCTTTGCAAGGGGAACAACTACTCCAAGTTTCAGAGCGAGTGACGTTTGAAACACCCCGCTAACTAGCTAGCCATTTCACATCGGTTACACCAGCCTAATCTCAGGAGTTGATAGGCTTGAAGTCATAAACAGCTCAATGCTTGAAGCACAGTGAAGAGCTGCTGGCAAAATGCATGAAAGTGCTGTTTGAATGAATGCTTACGAGCCTGCTGCTGCCTACCATCGCTTAGTCAGACTGCTCTATCAAGTATCAAATCATAGACTTAATTATAACATAAAAACACACAAGCCTTTGTCATTAATATGGTCGAATCCGGAAACTATAATTTCGGGAAAAAAACACATTTATTATTTCAGTGAAATACGGAACCGTTCCTTATTTTATCTAACGGGTGGCATCCCCAAGTCTAAATATTGCTGTTACATTGTACAACCTTCAATGTTATGTCATAATTACATAAAATTCTGGCAAATTAGTTCGCAACAAGCCAGGCGGCCCAAACGGTTGCATATACCCTGACTCTGCGTGCAATGAACGCAAGAGAAGTGACACAATTTCACCTGGTTAATATTGCCTGCTAACCTGGATTTCTTTTAGCTAAATATGCAGGTTTAAAAATATATACTTCTGTGTATTGATTTTAAGAAAGGCATTGGGGTTTATGGTTAGTTACAGTCGTGCAACGATTGTGCTTTTTTCGCAAATGCGCTTTTGTTAAATCATCCCCCATTTGGCGAAGTTTGCTGTCTTTGTTAGGAAGAAATAGTCTTCACACAGTACGCAACGAGCCAGGTGGCCCAAACTGCTGCATATACCTTGACTCTGTTGCAAGAGATGTGACACAATTTACCTAGTTAAAAGAAATTCATGTTAACAGGCAATATTAACTAAATATGCAGGTTTAAAAATGTATACTTGTGTATTTTAAGAAAGGCATTGATGTTTATGTTTAGGTACACTTTGGAGCGACGACAGTTCTTTTTCCGCGAATGCACACCGCATCGATTATATGCAACGCAGGACACGCTAGATAAACTAGTAATATAAACAACCATGTGTAGTTAACTAGTGATTATGATTGATTGATTCATTGATTGTTTTTAATAAGATAAGTGTAATGCTAGCTAGCAACTTACCTTGGCTTCTTACTGCATTCACCTAACAGGCAGGCTCCTCGTGGAGTGCAATGCAAGGCAGGTGGTTAGAGTGTTGGACTGGTTAACTGTAAGGTTGCAAGATTGAATCCCCGAGCTGACAAGGTAAAAATCTGTCATTCTGCCCCTGAACATGGCAGTTAACCCACCGTTCCTAGGCCGTCATTGAAATTAAGAATGTGTTCTTTAACTGACTTGCCTAGTTAAATAAAGGAGATTTTTTTTTTTTTTTAATCGGCCAAATCGGTGTCCAAAAATACAGATTTACGATTGTTATGAGAACTTGAAATCGGCCCTAATTAATCGGCCATTCCAATTAATCGGTCGACCTCTAATCGTTACCCATTGCTCCACAAAAGCCGCAGCCCTTGCAGAGCAAGGGGAACAACTTCTTCAAGGTCTCAGAGCGAGTGACGTTAACAATTTAAATGCTATTAGCGCGCAGCAAAGCTAACCAGCTGGTTGCGGTTATGCTAGCCATGTAGGTTACGCTAGCCATCGATTACGCTAGCCATGTAGATTTTACATTTCATTTTTTGTTTTAGATACTTTTTGGTATGTTTAACTAGCTGGCAAGATTGATTACTACCATTTACACTTCCTAGCTTAGAATTGAGGCAAAGTCAAAGAGCAAGCAAAGAGGCACTGAGTTTGATTGTCGGCCTTGAAATACATCCACAGGTACACCTCCAATTGGCTCAAATGATGAAAATTAGAAGGTTCTAAAGCCATGACATAATTTTCTGGAATTTTCCAAGTTGTTTAAAGGCACAGTCAACTTAGTGTATGTAAACTTCTGACCCACTGGAATTGTGATACAGTGAATTATAAGTGAAATTAGATGTCCTAACCGACTTGCCAAAACTATAGTTTGTTAACAAGAAATTTGTGGAGTGGTTGAAACACGAGTTTTAATGACTCCAACCTAAGTTTATGTAAACTTCCGACTTCAACTGTATATGCCTTCGTTCCCACAACCAATGTGAAACCAAAAACATATGTTACCACAACTTCCAAGGAACCAACTGTGCTAGCTGGGCACTGGACTCCATTCATCCTCTCTGGGCATTCGGCTTCACAGCTGGCCTGTCATCCATTTGAGGAGTCAAAAAGGCACAATCTTGGCCATCTTGGCCTTCATCAGGATGACTGTAATTTATTTGGCTAGCTTGGCTTAGTTGATGTTGATGATGGCAATGGTTGGTTTGTTGGTTGGTTGCGAGCTAGCTGGGAGATGAATTGACCCTTATCGGAGAGGGCCAATGTCCAGTGACCTGTCCACGTATCACAACAGAAGCACCACTGCTTTCTTTGTTAGAGGCCAGTGGGGAGTCTGCGCTCCCCAATTTACAACACCGTAGCCAGATTGTACAAGGTTTTATAAATGTGGTCTATTGTCATTGACTGGCTTTGGGCTGAGAATTACCCACACATTGATTTTGGCCAGAGTGTTATCTATGGCCCTGGCTGGGACATAGAGGCATCGTGCCCTCTTCTTGCTCCACTCATATGACCAGTGGCCATATTTTACTGCCACTGTCGCTAATTGGTGCGAGAGGAACAGAGGATCCACCTCCAAGTCCCACTTGACTCTTTTTACCACCACTTTTCCCTCTTTTTCCCTCACCTAGACTTAAATAGGAAGTGGAAAATAGAGTAATGGATCACCCTGTGTGTGTTAATACAGGGACTGCTCACTCACAGGACC